>NC_086447.1:419457800-419757800 GCF_028390025.1 Pseudophryne corroboree | reverse complement strand
CGCGTTTTGGCAAAACCTCACCGAATTTTTTTTTGTCGGATTCGGGTGTGTTTTGGATTCGGGTGTTTTTTTCAAAAAACACTAAAAAACAGCTTAAATCATAGAATTTGGGGGTCATTTTGATCCCAAAGTATTATTAACCTCAAAAACCATAATTTACACTCATTTTCAGTCTATTCTGAATACCTCACACCTCACAATATTATTTTTAGTCCTAAAATTTGCACCTAGGTCGCTGGATGACTAAGCTAAGCGACCCTAGTGGCCGACACAAACACCGGGCCCATCTAGGAGTGTCACTGCAGTGTCACGCAGGATGTCCCTTCCAAAAAACCCTCCCCAAACAGCACATGACGCAAAGAAAAAAAGAGGCGCAATGAGGTAGCTGTGTGAGTAAGATAAGCGACCCTAGTGGCCGACACAAACACCGGGCCCATCTAGGAGTGTCACTGCAGTGTCACGCAGGATGTCCCTTCCAAAAAACCCTCCCCAAACAGCACATGACGCAAAGAAAAAAAGAGGCGCAATGAGGTAGCTGTGTGAGTAAGATAAGCGACCCTAGTGGCCGACACAAACACCGGGCCCATCTAGGAGTGTCACTGCAGTGTCACGCAGGATGTCCCTTCCAAAAAACCCTCCCCAAACAGCACATGACGCAAAGAAAAAAAGAGGCGCAATGAGGTAGCTGTGTGAGTAAGATAAGCGACCCTAGTGGCCGACACAAACACCGGGCCCATCTAGGAGTGTCACTGCAGTGTCACGCAGGATGTCCCTTCCAAAAAACCCTCCCCAAACAGCACATGACGCAAAGAAAAAAAGAGGCGCAATGAGGTAGCTGTGTGAGTAAGATAAGCGACCCTAGTGGCCGACACAAACACCGGGCCCATCTAGGAGTGTCACTGCAGTGTCACGCAGGATGTCCCTTCCAAAAAACCCTCCCCAAACAGCACATGACGCAAAGAAAAAAAGAGGCGCAATGAGGTAGCTGTGTGAGTAAGATAAGCGACCCTAGTGGCCGACACAAACACCGGGCCCATCTAGGAGTGTCACTGCAGTGTCACGCAGGATGTCCCTTCCAAAAAACCCTCCCCAAACAGCACATGACGCAAAGAAAAAAAGAGGCGCAATGAGGTAGCTGTGTGAGTAAGATAAGCGACCCTAGTGGCCGACACAAACACCGGGCCCATCTAGGAGTGTCACTGCAGTGTCACGCAGGATGTCCCTTCCAAAAAACCCTCCCCAAACAGCACATGACGCAAAGAAAAATTAAAGAAAAAAGAGGTGCAAGATGGAATTGTCCTTGGGCCCTCCCACCCACCCTTATGTTGTATAAACAGGACATGCACACTTTAACCAACCCATCATTTCAGTGACAGGGTCTGCCACACGACTGTGACTGAAATGACGGGTTGGTTTGGACCCCCACCAAAAAAGAAGCAATTAATCTCTCCTTGCACAAACTGGCTCTACAGAGGCAAGATGTCCACCTCATCATCATCCTCCGATATATCACCGTGTACATCCCCCTCCTCACAGATTATCAATTCGTCCCCACTGGAATCCACCATCTCAGCTCCCTGTGTACTTTGTGGAGGCAATTGCTGCTGGTCAATGTCTCCACGGAGGAATTGATTATAATTCATTTTAATGAACATCATCTTCTCCACATTTTCTGGATGTAACCTCGTACGCCGATTGCTGACAAGGTGAGCGGCGGCACTAAACACTCTTTCGGAGTACACACTTGTGGGAGGGCAACTTAGGTAGAATAAAGCCAGTTTGTGCAAGGGCCTCCAAATTGCCTCTTTTTCCTGCCAGTATAAGTACGGACTGTGTGACGTGCCTACTTGGATGCGGTCACTCATATAATCCTCCACCATTCTTTCAATGGTGAGAGAATCATATGCAGTGACAGTAGACGACATGTCCGTAATCGTTGTCAGGTCCTTCAGTCCGGACCAGATGTCAGCATCAGCAGTCGCTCCAGACTGCCCTGCATCACCGCCAGCGGGTGGGCTCGGAATTCTGAGCCTTTTCCTCGCACCCCCAGTTGCGGGAGAATGTGAAGGAGGAGATGTTGACAGGTCGCGTTCCGCTTGACTTGACAATTTTCTCACCAGCAGGTCTTTCAACCCCAGCAGACTTGTGTCTGCCGGAAAGAGAGATCCAAGGTAGGCTTTAAATCTAGGATCGAGCACGGTGGCCAAAATGTAGTGCTCTGATTTCAACAGATTGACCACCCGTGAATCCTTGTTAAGCGAATTAAGGGCTCCATCCACAAGTCCCACATGCCTAGCGGAATCGCTCCGTGTTAGCTCCTCCTTCAATGTCTCCAGCTTCTTCTGCAAAAGCCTGATGAGGGGAATGACCTGACTCAGGCTAGCAGTGTCTGAACTGACTTCACGTGTGGCAAGTTCAAAGGGCATCAGAACCTTGCACAACGTTGAAATCATTCTCCACTGCACTTGAGACAGGTGCATTCCACCTCCTATATCGTGCTCAATTGTATAGGCTTGAATGGCCTTTTGCTGCTCCTCCAACCTCTGAAGCATATAAAGGGTTGAATTCCACCTCGTTACCACTTCTTGCTTCAGATGATGGCAGGGCAGGTTCAGTAGTTTTTGGTGGTGCTCCAGTCTTCTGTACGTGGTGCCTGTACGCCGAAAGTGTCCCGCAATTCTTCTGGCCACCGACAGCATCTCTTGCACGCCCCTGTCGTTTTTTTAAAAATTCTGCACCACCAAATTCAAGATATGTGCAAAACATGGGACGTGCTGGAATTTGCCCATATTTAATGCACACACAATATTGCTGGCGTTGTCCGATGCCACAAATCCACAGGAGAGTCCAATTGGGGTAAGCCATTCCGCGATGATCTTCCTCAGTTGCCGTAAGAGGTTTTCAGCTGTGTGCGTATTCTGGAAAGCGGTGATACAAAGCGTAGCCTGCCTAGGAAAGAGTTGGCGTTTGCGAGATGCTGCTACTGGTGCCGCCGCTGCTGTACTTGCGGCGGGAGTCCATACATCTACCCAGTGGGCTGTCACAGTCATATAGTCCTGACCCTGCCCTGCTCCACTTGTCCACATGTCCGTGGTTAAGTGGACATTGGGTACAACTGCATTTTTTAGGACACTGGTGAGTCTTTTTCTGACGTCCGTGTACATTCTCGGTATCGCCTGCCTAGAGAAGTGGAACCTAGATGGTATTTGGTAACGGGGGCACACTGCCTCAATAAATTGTCTAGTTCCCTGTGAACTAACGGCGGATACCGGACGCACGTCTAACACCAACATAGTTGTCAAGGCCTCAGTTATCCGCTTTGCAGCAGGATGACTGCTGTGATATTTCATCTTCCTCGCAAAGGACTGTTGGACAGTCAATTGCTTACTGGAAGTAGTACAAGTGGGCTTACGACTTCCCCTCTGGGATGACCATCGACTCCCAGCAGCAACAACAGCAGCGCCAGCAGCAGTAGGCGTTACACGCAAGGATGCATCGGAGGAATCCCAGGCAGGAGAGGACTCGTCAGAATTGCCAGTGACATGGCCTGCAGGACTATTGGCATTCCTGGGGAAGGAGGAAATTGACACTGAGGGAGTTGGTGGGGCGGTTTGCGTGAGCTTGGTTACAAGAGGAAAGGATTTACTGGTCAGTGGACTGCTTCCGCTGTCGCCCAAAGTTTTTGAACTTGTCACTGACTTATTATGAATGCGCTGCAGGTGACGTATAAGGGAGGATGTTCCGAGGTGGTTAACGTCCTTACCCCTACTTATTACAGCTTGACAAAGGCAACACACGACTTGACACCTGTTGTCCGCTTTTCTGTTGAAATACCTCCACACTGAAGAGCTGATTTTTTTGGTATTTTCACCAGGCATGTCAACGGCCATATTTGACTTAAACAAACCACCTCACCATCAGAATCCTCCTGGTCAATTTCCTCCCCAGCGCCAGCAACACCCATATCCTCCTCATCCTGGTGTACTTCAACACTGACATCTTCAATCTGACTATCAGGAACTGGACTGCGGGTGCTCCTTCCAGCACTTGCAGGGGGCGTGCAAATGGTGGAAGGCGCATGCTCTTCATGTCCAGTGTTGGGAAGGTCAGGCATCGCAACCGACACAATTGGACTCTCCTTGTGGATTTGGGATTTCGAAGAACGCACAGTTCTTTGCGGTGCTTTTGCCAGCTTGAGTCTTTTCAGTTTTCTAGCGAGAGGCTGAGTGCTTCCATCTTCATGTGAAGCTGAACCACTAGCCATGAACATAGGCCAGGGCCTCAGCCGTTCCTTGCCACTCCGTGTGGTAAATGGCATATTGGCAAGTTTACGCTTCTCCTCCGACAATTTTATTTTAGGTTTTGGAGTCCTTTTTTTACTGATATTTGGTGTTTTGTATTTGACATGCTCTGTACTATGACATTGGGCATCGGCCTTGGCAGACGACGTTGCTGGCATTTCATCGTCTCGGCCATGACTAGTGGCAGCAGCTTCAGCACGAGGTGGAAGTGGATCTTGATCTTTCCCTAATTTTGGAACCTCAACATTTTTGTTCTCCATATTTTAATAGGCACAACTAAAAGGCACCTCAGGTAAACAATGGAGATGGATGGATACTAGTATACTTATGGATGGACTGCCGAGTGCCGACACAGAGGTAGCTACAGCCGTGGACTAACGTACTGTGTCTGCTGCTAATATAGACTGGATGATTGATAATGAGATGAAATCAATATATATATGTATGTATATATAATATCACTAGTACTGCAGCCGGACAGGTAGATAATATATTTATTAGGTAATGATGACTGATGACGGACCTGCTGGACACTGTCAGCTCAGCAGCACCGCAGACTGCTACAGTAAGCTACTATACTCTATAGTAGTATGTACAAAGAAGAAAGAAAAAAAAAAACCACGGGTAGGTGGTATACAATTATGGATGGACTGCCGAGTGCAGACACAGAGGTAGCTACAGCCGTGGACTAACGTACTGTGTCTGCTGCTAATATAGACTGGATGATTGATAATGAGATGAAATCAATATATATATGTATGTATATATAATATCACTAGTACTGCAGCCGGACAGGTAGATAATATATTTATTAGGTAATGATGACTGATGACGGACCTGCTGGACACTGTCAGCTCAGCAGCACCGCAGACTGCTACAGTAAGCTACTATACTCTATAGTAGTATGTACAAAGAAGAAAGAAAAAAAAAAAACCACGGGTAGGTGGTATACAATTATGGATGGACTGCCGAGTGCCGACACAGAGGTAGCTACAGCCGTGGACTAACGTACTGTGTCTGCTGCTAATATAGACTGGATGATTGATAATGAGATGAAATCAATATATATATGTATGTATATATAATATCACTAGTACTGCAGCCGGACAGGTAGATAATATATTTATTAGGTAATGATGACTGATGACGGACCTGCTGGACACTGTCAGCTCAGCAGCACCGCAGACTGCTACAGTAAGCTACTATACTCTATAGTAGTATGTACAAAGAAGAAAGAAAAAAAAAAACCACGGGTAGGTGGTATACAATTATGGATGGACTGCCGAGTGCCGACACAGAGGTAGCTACAGCCGTGGACTAACGTACTGTGTCTGCTGCTAATATAGAGTCTAGACTGGATGATAAATTATTGATAATGAGATGAAATCAATATAATATCACTAGTACTGCAGCCGGACAGGTACTATATATATTTATTATGTAATGACTGATGACGGACCTGCTGGACACTGTCAGGTCAGCACAGCACCGCAGACTGCTACAGTAAGCTACTATAGTAGTATGTATAAAGAAGAATGAAAAAAAAAAAAAAAACCACGGGTAGGTGGTATACAATATTATATATATATATATATATTATATACAATTATATATATATATATATATTAAACTGGTGGTGATTGATTATTAAACTGGTGGTCACTTCAGGACAGGTCACGTTGCAACTTGCAACTAGTACTCCGAGGCCTAAGCAGACAATCACAAAATATATTATTATACTGGTGGTCAGTGTGGTCACAACAATGGCAGTGTGGCACTGACTCTGGCAGCAAATTGAGCAAAAGTGTGCACTGTACGTTATATGTACTCCTGAGTCCTGCTCTCAGACTCTAACTGCTCCCCACTGTCAGTGTCTCCCCCACAAGTCAGATAATACACTTACAGTCACACTATCTAATCTATAAATATCACTTCAGCAAGTAGTATAGTAGTATACAGTAGTACTCCTCCTAATAATGCTCCCCGAAAATACTGTGTCTCTCTCTTCTCTAAACGGAGAGGACGCCAGCCACGTCCTCTCCCTATGACTCTCAATGCACGTGTGAAAATGGCGGCGACGCGCGGCTCCTTATATAGAATCCGAGTCTCGCGATAGAATCCGAGCCTCGCGAGAATCCGACAGCGTGATGATGACGTTCGGGCGCGCTCGGGTTAGCCGAGCAAGGCGGGAAGATCCGAGCCTGCTCGGACCCGTGTAAAAAACCTGAAGTTCGGGCGGGTTCAGATTCAGAGGAACCGAACCCGCTCATCTCTAGCACATACCAGCCTACTTTGTCACAAACATGCGGTTTTTCCCAGCAGTATAACCCAGGTCATTAAGGCGTTCCGCAAATTAACGACCCAGATTGGGACAGCGAGTGGACTCAGATCAAATTTGGAAATTCCCCAATGTTCTGGGCGCGATAGACTGTACGCATGTGCAATTCAGACTGCCCAGGGATTCGGAAGAATGTTTTCGAAACCGAAAACACTTTAATTCGATGAGCGTTCAGGCGGTCTGTGATACTAAAATGATTTTTACAAATATTTTTGTGGGATATCCTGGGTCCTCCCATGACTCCTTCATCCTAAACCAGTCATCGCTGTATCATGAATTTGAGACAGGAAATATGCCAGGTAGCTGGCTGTATTTTTTTTTTCTATTTTTTTTTACACATCCATATTTATATTTTTCCCTCCTCAGGTGATGCGGGCTACCCCAACAAGCCATGGCTGTTGACCCCATTACCTGATCCTGTAGGTGATGCTGAAGAAAGGTACCAAGAGGCACACATTACATCGAGGGGTATAATTGAGCAAACCTTCTGTGTAATTAAAAGCCGGTTCAGATGTTTAGACAGGTCCGGCGGTACCCTTTTCTATTCACCTGCAAAGGTTTGCGGCATAATTAATGCCCGTTGCATATTACATAACATTTGTGTCGCAAACTGTTTGCCGGTTATTTTTCATCTCAGGGTTTTCCGCCACAAGGACCTTTCTACAGCATCGACTGCGAGTATGGATGAAGGAGCAGAAGCAAGGTCGCATCTGATCCGCACCTTTTTTTCTACTTCTTCATGTGAGTGTGTTTTTATTTGGTACTTTACATTTTTTATTTTTTTTTATTTACGAATTTTTAGTTTTTGGCTTTAATTACAGAGTTATGCCCAGTTGGCACGACGTTGTTACAGTTTATGGCAAGATTTTACTTTTTTATGTTTATTTTGGTGAGTAATGTAATTGAATATCTTATTAATGTCGGAATGCAAATGCTTTGAATAGACTGGAATCAGTGACGCACGTCACTGATTCCGACTGTCGGGTCCTGTCGGAACAGATAGCTGTCGGAAACTATGCCGTTTCCAACAGCTATTGAATATACCCGTTAGAGTGCAACTACAACTAACAAGATAGATTATATAGATTGAGGAGCATGTAATATGGCTCTTAGCAGTGACGTGCAGTGAGGTGAGGCAGGTGAGGCAGAGCCTTTCCTGTCATACTAACGTATGAGCCAGAGTTCTGACTATGGGGGTAATTCAGATCTGATTGTACTGTAGATGTGCTAAATTTAGCACATCTACGATCAATTTCTCTGACATGCGGGGGGGGGGGGGGGGGGACTCCGAGCACAGGGCTAGTCTGCTCCTCATGTCAGGCCCTACCATCCCCCGCAAGGGTGCAAAAGCATCGCAGAGCGCCGATGCTTTCTCACCCAGCGAATAGCTCCTTAGTCGCTGGCAGGCAACTTCCCGCAGCGTCCCGGGTTGCTGTGGCTGCGTGTGATGTCACGCAGCCGTCATGGCCATCCTCGCAATGGTACAAACATGCCTGCGTTGTCTGGACCGCGCGCCCACCAATGGCTTTCTAACGCCGTTGGCATGCCACCTCCTGCCCCATGACCACCTCTTCCTGTCAATCAGGCCGAGCCGATCGCTGCCCTGAGATGCTGTTAGCATCTCAGTGGGCCTCCTGGGCTCAGGGTCGGTTCTAGACCTTGTGGCGCCCAGGGTGAAAAGTTGCCTGTGGCCCACCCCGACAGGTAAAACAGAGTTGTTGCGCACTGAAGGCACGTGCTCAAAAATAGGGGCGTGGCTTCTTCATAGAGAAGGAGCATGGCCACAGGTATGCCCCCTGTACTTGTGCCCCCAGTAGCTGTGCCCCCAGTAGATTTGCCCGAGTAGTTGTGCCCCCAGTAGCTGTGCCCCCAGTAGTTGTGCTCCCAGTAGCGCCACTTACAAACACACACACAAAAAAACCCACACAATACTTACAAGCCCCGCTCCTGCTTCCCGACTGCTGCTGTGCTGCCCTCCGTCTCTTGCTGCCCGCTCCTCTCTATTGGAGAGTCATCATGATGTCTCTCCCATAGCAGCGCCACACAGACACTAGAGGTCAATTAAGACCTCTATCTAGCGTCTGTCAGTGGCGCCGGCTTCAGAGGGCGCCCACACAGCCCATGGTGCCTGCTGCAGCCGGAGAGTGGGGAGCAGGATGCTTGGTGCGGGTGGGCGGCAGGCGCCTGTGAGGTGACTGCTGCCGCGCCTGCGGGCCGCAGCACCCCGGGCGCCTGTGGGGTGACTGCGCCCATGGGCCGCAGCGCCCCGGGTGCTCACCTGTGCCTAGAATCGCTCCTGCCTGGGGTGCGCACTAAGGGCTTCAGACTGTGATCGCTGCTGCTGTAGCAATCCAGTCTGAATTACCCACTATATAAAGTAAATGAAAAATACAAAAAATGTATTAGAAATATCTTCTTTGTATTATTCTAATCATTTTTATGGTCAAAACTCTGGAGTAAAAAGTCTATGGCAGGTGAGGCAGCATATCTTTACTTCAAAACTCACCAAATTTCCAGCAGTTTATACTGCTGCACATGTGTATAATGCCCAAATTAACCCTTTGGCTCAAATATTGTGTATAAATCTGGCTCTGGTGCTAGACAGTGCCTCCTCAGCCATTTACCTAACTGCACGTCCCTCTTTGGGGCATATATGTCACAGCTTGGAGAGAGATAAAGTACCAGCCAATCAGCTCCTGTCATTTTTCAAACATAGGGGGTTATTCAGGTTGCATCGCAACGCGATACGACCGCAATATCCCCGTGCCTGGCACCAATGCACATGTGCAGGTCCCTTCCTGAATGTGCGCTACCCGGCCAATGCGATTGCATCGGCTGAGAATGCCTCTACCTGATTGACGGGTAGAGGCGTTAGTGGGGTGGGCGGGGGTGGCGACGGACCGTTGCGGGAGCAGTTTGGGGAAAACGGGAGTGGGTCGGCAGCATTTTTGGGGCCGCTTCATACATGGCGGCGGAATGTCTGCATATGCAGCCTAGTTGCGACTGCAGGGGGTCGTCCACAATTGCTGTGACTACAATCCGATTGCGATTGCAGCCACGGGGAAGGAGTTAGCATGCTGGGCAGCCTTGCCTTGCGCTGGGCGGCCCCCAGCAGGCTACAAAAGGGAATGCATATTCCACTTTTTAGCAGAATCTGCAATCCATGCTGCATAGGGTTCATAGCCTTTTACATGACCATTAGGAGCTAATTGGTTGATACTTTATCTCTCTCCAAGCTTTGGTACATATGCCACTTAATCTGATATGTTTTTCCCATAGGTCCTATAATGTTGTTTTTCCTACTGTGCATTTATCAACAGATATTACAGTGACTACAAGATGTACATCCTTCATGTGACTCACTGAGCCAAGCCATAGATGGAATTCCTTGGGCATAAAGGAACATCAAATCCTGAGCTTTCTTATAGATTAAAGGCAGTTTAATGGTAATTCTTTCTCCAGTTGGGATCATGTAGCAGAAATGGATCATGCCTTTTTAGGATGGATTTGATCTTATGGTCAGAACTACGGTATACTGGGTTTATACATTAATAATGACTTCCTATCCCTACTTCAAGCCATAGGTCTTTTCTGTCAAAGATGTTGCTTTTACATTCTCTAAAAGCCTGGTATTTAAAATATGTTACTGTGCATCAAAGTCTCTTAAGTCGCTACAGTTATGCTGCAGAGGAAGAAACTGGTAAAATGGAACTTTTTTTTCCATCTCTTTATATGGCTGCCGTCTAACTGGAAATTACTATTGACATCCACAGCTTTAAAAATAAATCTTAGTAGTCACTGTGCCATCAAACTCTAATGCCAGACCTCATCTATTTTATATGTGACCTTTAAATTCGAACTATTTTTGTTCAGATATGTCATGAACTTCATTGCCTTCTCTTGTGGCCCTTCCCATATAAATAAAGGAGGTTGTTGATGTACAGTAGTATTTAATTTATAGAACTTGATTTCAGTATACAGTGTATACACATATACACTATATACTATACACTATACACATATATCGACTCTAAAATGTATGTTATACAATCCAATATGAAAAGTTTCTTGGCTATGTTAATGTTAGATTCCATCTTTAATAGCTGATCAACCGCCTTGATACCAAATTCAGGAGGGATTGAAGTATATAAAGCCTCCACATCTGCCAAAATACACTTACAGCAAGGTAACCATACATAGGGCTCAAGATAGCTTAAAGTCATTATTGAGTCCTTAGTGTACTGACTGAATTTGTGAATGGTAGGTAGTAAATTTATGTCACCATAGTGTAACAAATTTGTCATCAGGGAATTTAGCCCATATACAATAGGGATCTCTGGAGGACTTTCTAGGGCCTTATGTATCTTAGAGATGCATCCATTTCTCAAGCATGGGTATTCAAACATAAATAGGATGTATGAGAACGGACGGGTGAGCGATTGGATAAAAGAAACCTTTATGTGAATCATCCCATATTTGTAGCTGTAAATTGGGTACGCCCTTTGATATATTTACATACTCTATGGTGATATCTCCTTCTTATGCATGATGAAGGCTCCCCACTGGTGGTTACCTTTATGAGTGGAAAGCATGCCATACTTGTGTGAGTACCTATGCCATCCTCGCTATATATAGAAAGGTGGAGGACTCTAACATTAAAGGACCTTCCTCTTTAGGGATTCTTAGGGAAAATTTCTTGAATTGGAACATACTACACAATAAGGGTTATTCAGACTTTATCACAATTTTGCTTATATGCAGTTTGGCCAGTTATCAGCCAACTGCGCATGTGCTGCAACTACATCATGCGTGCGTGACCTATCACAACGCGATCGCATCCCGGTAGGCAGTATCCAACATATTGTGTCACTTCCTCTGTTCCGAAGATATTAACACATCCTGGATAATACCACATTGAAACATACTTTTCTCTGACGTCCTAGTGGATGCTGGGAACTCCGTAAGGACCATGGGGAATAGCGGCTCCGCAGGAGACTGGGCACAAAAGTAAAGCTTTAGGACTACCTGGTGTGCACTGGCTCCTCCCCCTATGACCCTCCTCCAAGCCTCAGTTAGATTTTTGTGCCCGGCCGAGAAGGGTGCACACTAGGGGCTCTCCTGAGCTTCTTAGTGAAAGTTTAGTTTTAGGTTTTTTATTTTCAGTGAGACCTGCTGGCAACAGGCTCACTGCATCGAGGGACTAAGGGGAGAAGAAGCGAACCTACCTAAGTGGTGGTAGCTTGGGCTTCTTAGGCTACTGGACACCATTAGCTCCAGAGGGACCGAACACAGGCCCAGCCTCGGAGCTCGGTCCCAGAGCCGCGCCGCCGGCCCCCTTACAGAGCCAGAAGCAAGAAGAGGTCCGGAAAAATCGGCGGCAGAAGACATCAGTCTTCAACAAGGTAGCGCACAGCACTGCAGCTGTGCGCCATTGTTACTCAGGCACACTTCACACTTCGGTCACTGAGGGTGCAGGGCGCTAGGGGGGGGCGCCCTGAGCAGCAATGTAAACACCTTGGCTGGCATAAATACACCACATATAACCCCCAGGGCTATATGGATGTATTTTAACCCCTGCCAGAACTCACCAAAAAGCGGGAGAAAAGGCCGCAGAGAAGGGGGCGGAGCCTATCTCCTCAGCACACAGGCGCCATTTTCCATCACAGCTCCGCTGGAAGGACGTCTCTCTGACTCTCCCCTGCAGTCCTGCACTACAGAAAAGGGTAAAAAAAGAGAGGGGGGCACTAATTTGGCGCAGTTTTAATACTAACAGCAGCTATAAAGGGAAAAGCACATTTTATAGTGGTATTCCTGTCTATATATAGCGCTCTGGTGTGTGCTGGCATACTCTCCCTCTGTCTCCCCAAAGGGCTAGTGGGGTCCTGTCCTCTATCAGAGCATTCCCTGTGTGTGTGCGGTGTGTCGGTACGATTGTGTCGACATGTTTGAGGAGGAAAATGAGATGGAGGCGGAGCAATTGCCTATTATAGAGTTGTCACCCCCTAGGGAGTCGACACCTGAGTGGATGAGCTTATGGAAGGAATTGCGTGACAGTGTCAGCTCTTTACGACAGACAGTTGACGACATGAGACAGCCGGCTACTCAGCTTGGGCCTGTCCAGGGGTCTCAAACGCCATCAGGGGCTTTAAAACGCCCGTTACCTCAAATGGCAGACACAGACACGGATACTGACTCCAGTGTCGATGATGAGGAGACAAACGTGACTTCCACTAGGGCCACACGTTACATGATTGAAGCAATGAAAATACAAGTACCACTAAAAAGGGTATTATGTTTGGTGAGAAAAAACTGCCTGTAGTTTTTCCTGTATCCGAGGAATTAAATGAAGTGTGTGATGTGGCGTGGGTTTCCCCCGATAAAAAACTGATAATTCCTAAGAGGTTATTGGCATCGTACCCTTTCCCGCCAGAGGATAGGGCACGTTGGGAAACACCCCCTAGGGTGGATAAAGCGCTCACACGCTTGTCTAAACAGGTAGCACTACCCTCTCCTGATACGGCCGCCCTAAAGGAACCTGCCGATAGAAAGCTGGAGAATATCCTAAAATGTATATACACTCACACGGGTGTTATACTGCGACCAGCAATCGCCTCAGCCTGGATGTGCAGTGCGGGCCTGGCGTGGTCGGATTCCCTGACTGAAAATATTGATACCCTAGATAGGGACAGTATATTACTGACTATAGAGCATTTGAAGGATGCATTTCTATATATGCGTGATGCACAGAGGGATATTTGCCGACTGGCATCAAGAGTTAGCGCGCTGTCCATTTCTGCAAGAAGAGGTTTATGGACGCGGCAGTGGTCAGGTGATGCGGATTCTAAAAGGCACATGGAAGTATTGCCTTATAAGGGGGAGGAGTTATTTGGGGTAGGTCTATCAGACCTGGTAGCCACGGCAACTGCTGGAAAATCCAAATTTTTACCCCAGGTAGCTTCTCAACCTAAGAAGACGCCGTATTATCAGGCGCAGTCCTTTCGGCCCCATAAGGGCAAGCGGGCAAAAGGCGCCTCATTTCTGCCCCGTGGCAGAGGGAGAGGAAAAAGGCTGCAACAAACAGCCAGTTCCCAGGAACAAAAGCCCTCTCCCGCCTCCGCAAAGTCCTCAGCATGACGCTGGGGCTTTACAAGCGGACTCAGGCATGGTGGGGGCCCGTCTCAAGAAGTTCAGTGCGCAGTGGGCCCACTCGCAAGTGGACCCCTGGATCCTTCAGGTGGTATCTCAGGGGTACAAATTGGAATTCGAGACGTCTCCCCCTCGCCGTTTTCTAAAGTCTGCTTTACCGACGTCTCCCTCAGACAGGGAGGCAGTATTGGAAGCCATTCACAAGCTATATTCCCAGCAGGTGATAATCAAGGTACCCCTCCTACAACAGGGAAAGGGGTACTATTCCACACTATTTGTGGTACCGAAGCCGGACGGCTCGGTGAGACCAATTTTAAACCTAAAATCCTTGAACACTTACATACAAAGGTTCAAATTCAAGATGGAGTCACTCAGAGCAGTGATTGCAAACCTGGAAGAAGGGGACTATATGGTGTCTCTGGACATCAAAGATGCTTACCTACATGTCCCAATTTACCCTTCTCACCAAGGGTACCTCAGGTTTGTGGTACAGAACTGTCACTATCAGTTTCAGACGCTGCCGTTCGGATTGTCCACGGCACCCCGGGTCTTTACCAAGGTAATGGCCGAAATGATGATACTCCTTCGAAGGAAGGGAGTTTTAGTTATCCCTTACTTGGACGATCTCCTGATAAGGGCAAGATCCAGGGTACAGTTGGAAGTCGGAATAGCACTATCTCAGATAGTGCTGCGCCAGCACGGTTGGATTCTCAATATTCCAAAATCGCAGCTGATCCCGACGACACGACTTCTATTCCTAGGGATGATCCTGGACACAGTCCAGAAAAAGGTGTTTCTCCCGGAGGAGAAAGCCAGGGAGTTATCCGAACTAGTCAGAAATCTCCTAAAACCAGGCCAAGTCTCAGTGCATCAATGCACAAGGGTCCTGGGAAAGATGGTGGCTTCTTACGAAGCAATCCCATTCGGCAGATTCCACGCAAGAACCTTCCAGTGGGATCTGCTAGACAAATGGTCCGGGTCGCATCTTCAGATGCATCAGCGGATAATCTTGTCACCAAGGACAAGGGTGTCTCTCCTGTGGTGGTTGCAGAGTGCTCATCTTCTAGAGGGCCGCAGATTCGGCATTCAGGACTGGGTCCTGGTGACCACGGATGCCAGCCTGAGAGGCTGGGGAGCAGTCACACAGGGAAGAAATTTCCAGGGCTTGTGGTCAAGCCTGGAGACATCACTTCACATAAATATCCTGGAGCTAAGGGCCATCTACAATGCTCTAAGCCTAGCAAGACCTCTGCTTCAAGGTCAGCCGGTGCTGATCCAGTCAGACAACATCACGGCAGTCGCCCACGTAAACAGACAGGGCGGCACAAGAAGCAGGAGGGCAATGGCAGAAGTTGCAAGGATTCTTCGCTGGGCGGAAAATCATGTGATAGCACTGTCAGCAGTGTTCATTCCGGGAGTGGACAACTGGGAAGCAGACTTCCTCAGCAGACACGACCTCCACCCGGGAGAGTGGGGACTTCACCCAGAAGTCTTCCACATGATTGTGAACCGTTGGGAATAACCAAAGGTGGACATGATGGCGTCCCGCCTCAACACAGAGGACCCGTGGCCTCTACCTCTAAGAAAGGACCTGCTCCAGCAGGGACCCTGTCTGTTCCAAGACTTACCGCGGCTGCGTTTGACGGCATGGCGGTTGAACGCCGGATCCTGAAGGAAAAAGGCATTCCGGATGAAGTCATCCCTACCCTGATCAAAGCCAGGAAGGATGTAACCGTACAGCATTATCACCGTATTTGGCGTAAATATGTTGCGTGGTGCGAGGCCAGGAAGGCCCCTACAGAGGAATTTCAACTGGGTCGTTTCCTGCATTTCCTGCAAACAGGACTGTCTATGGGCCTAAAATTAGGGTCCATTAAGGTTCAAATTTCGGCCCTGTCGATTTTCTTCCAGAAAGAACTGTCTTCAGTTCCTGAAGTTCAGACGTTTGTCAAGGGGGTACTGCATATACATCCTCCTTTTGTGCCTCCAGTGGCACCTTGGGATCTCAATGTAGTTTTGGGGTTCCTAAAATCACATTGGTTTGAACCACTCACCACTGTGGACTTAAAATATCTCACATGGAAAGTGGTAATGCTGTTGGCCCTGGCTTCAGCCAGGCGTGTCTCAGAATTGGCGGCTTTATCCTATAAAAGCCCTTACCTAATTTTTCATACGGACAGGGCAGAATTGAGGACTCGTCCTCAATTTCTCCCTAAGGTGGTTTCAGCGTTTCACTTGAACCAGCCTATTGTGGTACCTGCGGCTACTAGGGACTTGGAGGACTCCAAGTTGCTGGACGTAGTCAGGGCCCTGAAAATATATGTTTCCAGGACGGCTGGAGTCAGAAAATCTGACTCGCTGTTTATCCTGTATACACCCAACAAGCTGGGTGCTCCTGCTTCTAAGCAGACTATTGCTCGTTGGATTTGTAGTACAATTCAGCTTGCACATTCTGTGGCAGGCCTGCCACAGCCAAAATCTGTAAAAGCCCATTCCACAAGGAAGGTGGGCTCATCTTGGGCGGCTGCCCGAGGGGTCTCGGCTTTACAACTTTGCCGAGCAGCTACTTGGTCAGGGGCAAACACGTTTGCTAAATTCTACAAATTTGATACCCTGGCTGAGGAGGACCTGGAGTTCTCTCATTCGGTGCTGCAGAGTCATCCGCACTCTCCCGCCTGTTTGGGAGCTTTGGTATAATCCCCATGGTCCTTACGGAGTTCCCAGCATCCACTAGGACGTCAGAGAAAATAAGAATTTACTTACCGATAATTCTATTTCTCGTAGTCCGTAGTGGATGCTGGGCGCCCATCCCAAGTGCGGATTGTCTGCAATACTTGTACATAGTTATTGTTACAAAAATCGGGTTATTATTGTTGTGAGCCATCTTTTCAGAGGCTCCTCTGTTATCATGCTGTTAACTGGGTTCAGATCACAGGTTGTACGGTGTGATTGGTGTGGCTGGTATGAGTCTTACCCGGGATTCAAAATCCTTCCTTATTGTGTACGCTCGTCCGGGCACAGTATCCTAACTGAGGCTTGGAGGAGGGTCATAGGGGGAGGAGCCAGTGCACACCAGGTAGTCCTAAAGCTTTACTTTTGTGCCCAGTCTCCTGCGGAGCCGCTATTCCCCATGGTCCTTACGGAGTTCCCAGCATCCACTACGGACTACGAGAAATAGAATTATCGGTAAGTAAATTCTTATTATAATATAGTACGATTCAGCAATCAAGATATTAAACTGTATCACTGAACTTCCCTAATACCCCTTTCACATCTCCAATGCTGGATCCCATTCGGGAATTGGAAACGGGTCCTTCCTGGGTGGGATCTGGCATTGGAGACTCTCCTACCCCTTTCGCTGGCTTCCAGACCCGGCAATATGCCAGGTCGGTTGCCATAGCGGCGGAGGGTGGAGGCAGCGGCGGGGGCGGAGGCGACGCTGGGATATGAGCTCATCTCCGCACACTCTCTCCCTTTCTAGTAAATGGGTCCCAGGTTGCATCGACCCGGGAATCCGTTTATGCAGCCACTGACCCGGTATTCAACCCGGGAATAACACTGCTTATAACCCGGGTTGAATTACCGGGTCAGGCGACCCGGGAATTTGGACTTGGCGCTTTCACACCGCACACTGACCCGTGTCAACCCAGCAATATGCCGGGTTGATACCGGGTTATTTGTGTGGTGTGAAAGGGGTATTAGAAGTGAATTTTCAGTTATTACACATCAGCTTGCTTCCCCATTATAAAAATTAGAATTTATATAAAAACTGCAAATTCACCAAGATCCGGACATTGAACAATTAAATAATCAATCAATTATCAAATCAAACCTTCCTATTTAATCTGAAAATCAGGAAGTGCATACACCATCCTTGGAAAAGGCTACTTAGTGGATGTTTCTCACCTCCCATCAGCAAAACCTGGTGGCACTGAACATCTTCAGCACAAAAGAGTGTGACCACCTGCGGAACTTTCCCAACATTAGCTTGAATGACCATAGACTCCATTCAACAGGCACAGGATAAGTTCAGTGGACAAAGGGGTCTATGTACTAAGCTTTATCGAGAGATAAAGTGGATGGAGATAAAGTACCAGCCAATCATCTCCTAACTGCCATATTACAGGCTTTCAAAATGATAGGAGCTGCTTGGGTGGTACTTTATCTTCATCCACTTTATCTCTCTACAAGGCTTAGTACATGTTTTCTTTCTAAAATGTATAACATATTTTACATTTGCACTTGTTTTAAAAGAAAACCTAATTATCACAAAAATGTTACCCTTCATTTCCTCCAGCCAATAGATCTGCATAGATCCTTCTCCAAGCTTCTATTATAATAGAAGACTAAGCCGTAGCTTTAGCTCTGAGTTTGCAAACTATTACATGGAATGTAGTTTTCACAAACTTCTATATATACTAACTAGCGGTTTGGAGCAAGGGAGTAGCAACCATAGGTACAGGGAGTGCAGTTGCTATGGGGCGCAGAGCTGAGAGAGGCCCACCTTCCCTGTCAAAGTTACATGTGTTATATACAGGGCATAGTTACCATAGGTACAGGGAGTGCAGCTGCTATGGAGCCCAGAGCTGAGAGGGGCCCACCTTCCCTGTCAAAGTTACATGTGTTATATACCAGGCATAGCTACCATAGGTGCAGGGAGTGCAGCTGCTATGGGGCCCAGAGCTGAGAAGGACCCACCTTCCCTTTCACACTGTCACAATTACATGTGTTATATACAGGGCATAGCTATCTTAGGTGCAGGGAGTGCAGCTGCTATGAGGCCCAGAACTGAATGGGGTCCACTTTCCCTGTCACAGTTACATGTGTTATATACAGGGCATAGCTACCATAGGTGCAGGGAGTGCAGTTGCTATGGGGCCCAGAACTGAGAGGGGCCCATCTTCCCTGTCACAGTTACATGTGTTAGTTAAGTTACATTTGTCACATTTTGGGTGGTTCATAGGAGCCCTTACAAATTTTTACCTTGGGGTCACAATTTCTCTTGTTATGCCCCTGGAGCAGCTCATTGTAATGTGGTATAAAATTAACTGGCTGGCATTATAATGCTACATAATATGAACTGTTTACTGTAATGTGGCACAATATGAAGTGGAGGCACTAAGTATGGCATAATGTGAATTAGGAGTACTGTGTTACATAATGTGTACTTGCAGCCCTACAATATGAAATAATGTAAATAGGGCACGACTGTGGTTCACAACATAAACTAGGGCACTACTATGGAGTATAACATTAACTAAGGCACTACCGTGGTTCAGAAAATAAGCTGCTGTGGAAAGGTGTCTCTCTAGAAGTACTGGGACAGGAGCCCCTTCAAAATGGTTTGGAGGCTGCAAAGTGAACCCGCATCAGAAACCTTTTGCGGATTCCCTTAAACCACATGCAGTTTACAGCAAACTGCCAGTTTTCAGCCCAAAACTCATCTTTTTGAAACATGTAATTTTACTGTGATGTGAATCTCAAAACATGCAGAATTGTGACTTCAGAACATCTATTAAAAACATTGCAAACAAGGACTCTGCAGAACCTCTGCAACGCAAAGTGCTGCAAGTTGCGCATCTCAGAATACCACTCAGATTGCAACCGTATTCAACCTGTTGTCTAGGTTGTTCCTCTATTTGGAACTTCTGTTCCTATTTCAGCAAATACATGCAAATTGTGCTTTATTCTTGACCAGATCTATTGCTCACTATGGGTCTGATTCTGAGTCGCTGATATTCACGCAGTTAGTCCATGTTCCTGTATACATCTGTGACTGTGAAAGTACTGTGCATGCATCTAAGTCATGATGCACATGCATCCCAATTGTTACCACAAAAGAGAAGCAAAACAAATTTGGACGCAGTTAGTGAGGTGTTTAGGGGTTGTTTCTGGGAGGTTACAGCAGATGTGTCGCAGACAGCAGCTGTATCTGAAAAAGTACATCAGCTCACACAGTTCACCATACTCAGATGCAAGTGTTGATGGTGTGTCCGATTTGCACTGCCACAAGCCAATGAAAATGGGCGTCTCAATATTCAGGAAATTGGCCACATCATTAGCATGACAACACAGGCGCGGCTGCAGCAAAATACTCAGCCATTGCCGCATCTGCTCCGAATCAGACCCAAGCCCTGTGCATTTATGTTGTGATTGAGGGAAAGCAGTGATTACAGCACGTGAACGCAACACTGAGTTTGCTTGACAGTACACCTGATTAAGGTTGGCACCACTTGGGGGAGACACTAAGGGGGAGATTAGGATTAGTCTGTGGTAACGGAGGGTTAGGGGGTAAGGGACAGGGGAAACATACCTCGCCCTGCTGGGATTTCAAATATCAGGATGCCGGCGTTGCTATTATTATTCATGTATACGTTTATTGATCAATGCAGTTAATAAATTATTATTATTAATATTATTATCCTTTATTTATATGGCGCCACAAGAGTTCCGCAGCGCCCAATTACAGAGTACATATGCACATAATCAAAACAGGAAAACAGTGACTTACAGTTGAAGACAATATAGGACAAGTACAGGGTAACTAAGCATAACTACACCAGTAAATGACAGAGATAAGTTCCAGGTGGCCAAAAACTGCGAGATTTGGGCAGTTGAGGATTATTAAAGTAAGAAAAGGATAAGCACATGAGGGAAGAGGGCCCTACTCGTGAGAGCTTACATTCTAAGGGGAGGGGTAGACAGACAGGGGTGACACAGATGGGGTACACAGAGAGCGTGGAATAGAGGGTTAGGATGAGATTTGGCTGGGTTTGGTAAAGAAATGGGTCTTAAGAGCCCGTTTGAAGTTTTGTAGAGAGGTGGAGAGTCTGAGGGGGAGAGGTAAAGAATTCCAGAGGAAGGGAGCAGCACGTTAAAAATCTTGGAGATAGGACTGGGAGGAAGTAATCAGAAGACAGGAGAGCCGGCGTGCATTAGCAGAGCGAAGAGGAAGGGTGGGAGAGTAAAGGGAGATAAGGTCAGAGATGTAAATGGGAGAGGAGTGGGTGAGTGCTTTGTAAGTGAGTGTGAGAAGTTTGAATTGGATTCTGAAAGGGAAGGGAAGCCAGTGAAGGGCTTGTAGGAGAGGGGAGGTGGACGTAGTGCGTTTGGTGAGGAAGATAAGCCGGGCAGCAGCATTGAGGATAGATTGGAGTGGAGACTGGAGAGAGGTAATTGTCAGGGAGGCCAGTTAGGAGGAGATTACAGTAGTCCAGTTTGGAAATAATCAGTGAGTGAATAATGATCTTAGTGGCATCCTGGGTGAGAAAAGGTCTGATCCTGGAAATGTTTTTGAGATGAAAAAGACAGGTTTTGAGAGGTGCTGAATGTGTGGTTTGAAGGAGAGGGAGGAGTCAAGGATTACACCAAGACAGCGTACTTGGGGGCTAGAGGAGATAGTCGTGCCATCAATGGATAGTGAGATTGTGGGAGGTGAGGTTGTGCGGGAGGGTGGGAAGATGATCAGCTCAGTCTTAGACATGTTGAGTTTAAATAAATAATGCCTTATCTGTTTTTTGGTCTGCAAGCATATATTCAAACTACTATTTACAGTATTACGGGCAGTATGGATGGTGTAATGGTTAGCATTACTGCCTCACAGCACCATGGCTCTACCTGTGCGGAGTAGTGATGAGCGGGTTCGGTTCCTCGGAATCCAAACCCGCCCAAACTTCAGGTTTTTTTACACGGTGCCGAGCGACTCGAATTTTCCCGCCTTGCTCGGTTAACCCGAGCGCGCCCGAACGTCATCATCCCGCTGTCGGATTCTCGCGAGGCTCGGATTCTATCGCGAGACTCGGATTCTATATAAGGAGCCGCGCGTCGCCGCCATTTTCACACGTGCATTGAGATTGATAGGGAGAGGACGTGGCTGGCGTCCTCTCCGTTTAGACTAGAGTACTAGAGAGAGACACAAATTTTGGGGAGCATATTATTAGGAGGAGTACTACTTGCTGCTGATAGTGTGACCAGTGACCACCAGTTTAATTAATCCGTTCTCTGCCTGAAAAAAAACG
The DNA here is from genome assembly GCF_028390025.1 of Pseudophryne corroboree. Classification (NCBI taxonomy): domain Eukaryota; kingdom Metazoa; phylum Chordata; class Amphibia; order Anura; family Myobatrachidae; genus Pseudophryne; species Pseudophryne corroboree. The sequence continues at coordinate 419,735,997 of NC_086447.1, read as the reverse complement.
ATACACAGTGTGACACAGTCACATACCATATCTGTGCTCAGCCCAGTGTGCTGCATCATATGTAATACTGTATATCATTATCTGACTGTGCTGAGTGCTCACTGCTCACACAGCTTAATTGTGGGGGAGACTGGGGAGCAGTTATAGCAGGAGTACATATTTTAAGTACAGTGCACACTTTTGCTGCCAGAGTGCCACTGCCAGTGTGACTGACCAGTGACCACTGACCACCAGTATTGTGATTGTCTGCTGACCACCAGTATATTGTGATTGTCTGCCTGAAAAAGTTAAACACTCGTCGTGTGGTGTTTTTATAAACGCATTCTGCAGACAGTGTCCAGCAGGTCCGTCATTACATAATATATACCTGTCCGGCTGCAGTACTAGTGTGATATATATATATTTTAATTTTATCTCATTATCATCCAGTCTATATTAGCAGCAGACACAGTACGGTAGTCCACGGCTGTAGCTACCTCTGTGTCGGCAGTCGCTCGTCCATCCATAATTGTATACCACCTACCCGTGTTTTTTTTTTTTTTCTATCTTCTTGATACTAGTAGCTTACTTTAGGAGTCTGCAGTGCTGAGTCTGACAGACAGTGTCCAGCAGGTCCGTCATTACATAATATATACCTGTCCGGCTGCAGTACTAGTGTGATATATATATATATTTTAATTTTATCTCATTATCATCCAGTCTATATTAGCAGCAGACACAGTACGGTAGTCCACGGCTGTAGCTACCTCTGTGTCGGCAGTCGCTCGTCCATCCATAATTGTATACCACCTACCCGTGGTTTTTTTTTTTTCTATCTTCTTGATACTAGTAGCTTACTTTAGGAGTCTGCAGTGCTGAGTCTGACAGACAGTGTCCAGCAGGTCCGTCATTACATAATATATACCTGTCCGGCTGCAGTACTAGTGTGATATATATATATATTTTAATTTTATCTCATTATCATCCAGTCTATATTAGCAGCAGACACAGTACGGTAGTCCACGGCTGTAGCTACCTCTGTGTCGGCAGTCGCTCGTCCATCCATAATTGTATACCACCTACCCGTGGTTTTTTTTTCTTTCTATCTTCTTGATACTAGTAGCTTACTTTAGGAGTCTGCAGTGCTGAGTCTGACAGACAGTGTCCAGCAGGTCCGTCATTACATAATATATACCTGTCCGGCTGCAGTACTAGTGTGATATATATATATATATTTTAATTTTATCTCATTATCATCCAGTCTATATTAGCAGCAGACACAGTACGGTAGTCCACGGCTGTAGCTACCTCTGTGTCGGCAGTCGCTCGTCCATCCATAATTGTATACCACCTACCCGTGGTTTTTTTTTTTCTATCTTCTTGATACTAGTAGCTTACTTTAGGAGTCTGCAGTGCTGAGTCTGACAGACAGTGTCCAGCAGGTCCGTCATTACATAATATATACCTGTCCGGCTGCAGTACTAGTGTGATATATATATATATATTTTAATTTTATCTCATTATCATCCAGTCTATATTAGCAGCAGACACAGTACGGTAGTCCACGGCTGTAGCTACCTCTGTGTCGGCAGTCGCTCGTCCATCCATAATTGTATACCACCTACCCGTGGTTTTTTTTTCTTCTATCTTCTTGATACTAGTAGCTTACTTTAGGAGTCTGCAGTGCTGAGTCTGACAGACAGTGTCCAGCAGGTCCGTCATTACATAATATATACCTGTCCGGCTGCAGTACTAGTGTGATATATATATATATATTTTAATTTTATCTCATTATCATCCAGTCTATATTAGCAGCAGACACAGTACGGTAGTCCACGGCTGTAGCTACCTCTGTGTCGGCAGTCGCTCGTCATCCATAAGTATACTAGTATCCATCCATCTCCATTGTTTACCTGAGGTGCCTTTTAGTTGTGCCTATTAAAATATGGAGAACAAAAATGTTGAGGTTCCAAAAATAGGGAAAGATCAAGATCGACTTCCACCTCGTGCTGAAGCTGCTGCCACTAGTCATGGCCGAGACGATGAAATGCCAGCAACGTCGTCTGCCAAGGCCGATGCCCAATGTCATAGTACAGAGCATGTAAAATCCAAAACACCAAATATCAGTAAAAAAAGGACTCAAAAATCTAAAATAAAATTGTCGGAGGAGAAGCGTAAACTTGCCAATATGCCATTTACCACACGGAGTGGCAAGGAACGGCTGAGGCCCTGGCCTATGTTCATGGCTAGTGGTTCAGCTTCACATGAGGATGGAAGCACTCAGCCTCTCGCTAGAAAAATGAAAAGACTCAAGCTGGCAAAAGCACAGCAAAGAACTGTGCGTTCTTCGAAATCCCAAATCCACAAGGAGAGTCCAATTGTGTCGGTTGCGATGTCTGACCTTCCCAACACTGGACGTGAAGAGCATGCGCCTTCCACCATTTGCACGCCCCCTGCAAGTGCTGGAAGGAGCACCCGCAGTCCAGTTCCTGATAGTCAGATTGAAGATGTCAGTGTTGAAGTACACCAGGATGAGGAGGATATGGGTGTTGCTGGCGCTGGGGAGGAAATTGACAAGGAGGATTCTGATGGTGAGGTGGTTTGTTTAAGTCAGGCACCCGGGGAGACACCTGTTGTCCGTGGGAGGAATATGGCCATTGACATGCCTGGTGAAAATACAAAAAAAATCAGCTCTTCGGTGTGGAAGTATTTCAACAGAAATGCGGACAACATTTGTCAAGCCGTGTGTTGCCTTTGTCAAGCTGTAATAAGTAGGGGTAAGGACGTTAACCACCTCGGAACATCCTCCCTTATACGTCACCTGCAGCGCATTCATAATAAGTCAGTGACAAGTTCAAAAACTTTGGGCGACAGCGGAAGCAGTCCACTGACCAGTAAATCCCTTCCTCTTGTAACCAAGCTCACGCAAACCACCCCACCAACTCCCTCAGTGTCAATTTCCTCCTTCCCCAGGAATGCCAATAGTCCTGCAGGCCATGTCACTGGCAATTCTGACGAGTCCTCTCCTGCCTTGGATTCCTCCGATGCATCCTTGCGTGTAACGCCTACTGCTGCTGGCGCTGCTGTTGTTGCTGCTGGGAGTCGATGGTCATCCCAGAGGGCAAGTCGTAAGACCACTTTTACTACTTCCACCAAGCAATTGACTGTCCAACAGTCCTTTGCGAGGAAGATGAAATATCACAGCAGTCATCCTGCTGCAAAGCGGATAACTGAGGCCTTGGCATCCTGGGTGGTGAGAAACGTGGTTCCGGTATCCATCATTACTGCAGAGCCAACTAGGGACTTGTTGGAGGTACTGTGTCCCCGGTACCAAATACCATCTAGGTTCCATTTCTCTAGGCAGGCGATACCGAAAATGTACACAGACCTCAGAAAAAGAGTCACCAGTGTCCTAAAAAATGCAGCTGTACCCAATGTCCACTTAACCACGGACATGTGGACAAGTGGAGCAGGGCAGGGTCAGGACTATATGACTGTGACAGCCCACTGGGTAGATGTATGGACTCCCGCCGCAAGAACAGCAGCGGCGGCACCAGTAGCAGCATCTCGCAAACGCCAACTCTTTCCTAGGCAGGCTACGCTTTGTATCACCGGTTTCCAGAATACGCACACAGCTGAAAACCTCTTACGGCAACTGAGGAAGATCATCGCGGAATGGCTTACCCCAATTGGACTCTCCTGTGGATTTGTGGCATCGGACAACGCCAGCAATATTGTGTGTGCATTAAATATGGGCAAATTCCAGCACGTCCCATGTTTTGCACATACCTTGAATTTGGTGGTGCAGAATTATTTAAAAAACGAGAGGGGCGTGCAAGAGATGCTGTCGGTGGCCAGAAGAATTGCGGGGCACTTTCGGCGTACAGGCACCACGTACAGAAGACTGGAGCACCACCAAAAACGCCTGAACCTGCCCTGCCATCATCTGAAGCAAGAAGTGGTAACGAGGTGGAATTCAACCCTATATATGCTTCAGAGGTTGGAGGAGCAGCAAAAGGCCATTCAAGCCTATACAATTGAGCACGATATAGGAGGTGGAATGCACCTGTCTCAAGCGCAGTGGAGAATGATTTCAACGTTGTGCAAGGTTCTGCTGCCCTTTGAACTTGCCACACGTGAAGTCAGTTCAGACACTGCCAGCCTGAGTCAGGTCATTCCCCTCATCAGGCTTTTGCAGAAGAAGCTGGAGACATTGAAGGAGGAGCTAACACAGAGCGATTCCGCTAGGCATGTGGGACTTGTGGATGGAGCCCTTAATTCGCTTAACATGGATTCACGGGTGGTCAATCTGTTGAAATCAGAGCACTACATTTTGGCCACCGTGCTCGATCCTAGATTTAAAACCTACCTTGGATCTCTCTTTCCGGCAGACACAAGTCTGCTGGGGTTCAAAGACCTGCTGGTGAGAAAATTGTCAAGTCAAGCGGAACGCAACCTGTCAACATCTCCTCCTTCACATTCTCCCGCAACTGGGGGTGCGAGGAAAAGGCTCAGAATTCCGAGCCCACCCGCTGGCGGTGATGCAGGGCAGTCTGGAGCGACTGCTGATGCTGACATCTGGTCCGGACTGAAGGACCTGCCAACGATTACGGACATGTCGTCTACTGGCACTGCATATGATTCTCTCCCCATTGAAAGAATGGTGGAGGATTATATGAGTGACCGCATCCAAGTAGGCACGTCAGACAGTCCGTACTTATACTGGCAGGAAAAAGAGGCAATTTGGAGGCCCTTGCACAAACTGGCTTTATTCTACCTAAGTTGCCCTCCCACAAGTGTGTACTCCGAAAGAGTGTTTAGTGCCGCCGCTCACCTTGTCAGCAATCGGCGTACGAGGTTACTTCCAGAAAATGTGGAGAAGATGATGTTCATTAAAATGAATTATAATCAATTCCTCCGTGGAGACATTGACCAGCAGCAATTGCCTCCACAAAGTACACAGGGAGCTGAGATGGTGGATTCCAGTGGGGACGAATTGATAATCTGTGAGGAGGGGGATGTACACGGTGATATATCGGAGGATGATGATGAGGTGGACATCTTGCCTCTGTAGAGCCAGTTTGTGCAAGGAGAGATTAATTGCTTCTTTTTTGGTGAGGGTCCAAACCAACCCGTCATTTCAGTCACAGTCGTGTGGCAGACCCTGTCACTGAAATGATGGGTTGGTTAAAGTATGCATGTCCTGTTTATACAACATAAGGGTGGGTGGGAGGGCCCAAGGACAATTCCATCTTGCACCTCTTTTTTCTTTAATTTTTCTTTGCGTCATGTGCTGTTTGGGGAGTATTTTTTTGAAGGGCCATCCTGCGTGACACTGCAGTGCCACTCCTAGATGGGCCAGGTGTTTGTGTCAGCCACTAGGGTCGCTTATCTTACTCACACAGCTACCTCATTGCGCCTCTTTTTTTCTTTGCGTCATGTGCTGTTTGGGGAGTGTTTTTTGGAAGGGCCATCCTGCGTGACACTGCAGTGCCACTCCTAGATGGGCCAGGTGTTTGTGTCGGCCACTAGGGTCGCTTAGCTTACTCACACAGCTACCTCATTGCGCCTCTTTTTTTCTTTGCGTCATGTGCTGTTTGGGGAGTGTTTTTTGGAAGGGCCATCCTGCGTGACACTGCAGTGCCACTCCTAGATGGGCCAGGTGTTTGTGTCGGCCACTAGGGTCGCTTAGCTTACTCACACAGCTACCTCATTGCGCCTCTTTTTTTCTTTGCGTCATGTGCTGTTTGGGGAGTGTTTTTTGGAAGGGCCATCCTGCGTGACACTGCAGTGCCACTCCTAGATGGGCCAGGTGTTTGTGTCGGCCACTAGGGTCGCTTAGCTTAGTCATCCAGCGACCTCGGTGCAAATTTTAGGACTAAAAATAATATTGTGAGGTGTGAGGTGTTCAGAATAGACTGAAAATGAGTGGAAATTATGGTTTTTGAGGTTAAATAATACTTTGGGATCAAAATGACCCCCAAATTCTATGATTTAAGCTGTTTTTTAGGGTTTTTTGAAAAAAACACCCGAATCCAAAACACACCCGAATCCGACAAAAAAAATTCGGTGAGGTTTTGCCAAAACGCGGTCGAACCCAAAACACGGCCGCGGAACCGAACCCAAAACCAAAACACAAAACCCGAAAAATTTCAAGTGCACATCTCTAGTGCGGAGTTTGTATATTCTCCCCAAACATGCGTGGGTTTCCTCCGGGTACTCCGGTTTCCTCCCACAATCCAAAAATATACTGGTAGGTTAACTGGATCCCAACAAAAATGAATCCTAGTATGAATGTGTGAGCGTGTACATGTGGTAGGGAATATAGATTGTAAGCTCCACTGGGGCGGGGGCCGATGTGAATGGCCAAATATTCTCTGTAAAGCGCTGCGGAATATGTGTGCACTATATAAATAACTGGTAATAATAATAATAATAATAATAATAATAATATTACATTATTCTGCTGCGGTCTCCTGTAGATACATTTGGGGGATACTTATTATTTGCACGTAACCCCTGCAAATCTGTGTTTTGGGGGATATCCTGCAAATAATAATTGATAAATAGGCCCCTATGTGAATGTGCATTCAAGCTGTATTGTTTCCTTACGTTTGTTCCATATAGTATTTTATCCTGGGAGCTAAAAATAAGTTATACAGTATACAGAGAATATTCCCTCTCTATAAAGAGAAAATATTGCTGTCATAACTGGAAAGTCTTCCTTAGAACACGCCTGATATTTATAGATATGATCATTCTTTTGAATTGCTTGACAATAATCTTTAGCTATAAGCTTAATTTAAAAATATACTGTGATAATATTTAGTTTAGTTTTTTCTGTACTCATCAGCAAATGTTCAGGAAAACAGTAATGTACATATTGGGGGTAATTCCAAGTTGATCGCAGCAGGACATTTTTTAGCTGTTGGGCAAAACCATGTGCACTGCAGGGGGGGGGGGGGGGCAGATATAACATGTGCAGAGAGAGTTAGATTTGGGTGGGTTATTTTGTTTCTGTGCAGGGTAAATACTGGCTGCTTTATTTTTACACTGCAATTTAGATTGCAGATTGAACACACCACACCCAAATCTAACTCTCTCTGCACATGTTATATCGGGTTCACTACGATCTGCCGGCGGCCGGCCTCCCGGCGACCAGCATACAAGCGCCGGGAGGCCGGCTGCCGGCTTACCGACAGTGTGGCGAGCGTAAATGAGCCCCTTGCGGGCTCGCTGCGCTCGCCACGCTACGTGCACTATTTTATTCTCCCTCCAGTGGGGTCGAGGACCCCCACGAGGGAGAATAAGTGTCGGTATGCCGGCTACAGGGAGCCCGACCGCCGGCATACTGAAGACCACCCGTTATATCTGCCCTCCCTGCAGTGCACATGGTTTTGCCCAACTGCTAACAAAGTTCCTGCTGCGATCAACTCGGAATTACCCCCATTATTCTGAAAATATATATTGTTCTGCATTTTTACACCTTTTAATATTAGCAGGTATTGTAGTTTTGCTTGTTTGGTGAATTTTTAAAGACATCTCTCAAACTTTGATATCTCTTTTTTATAATAATAAGATATTTAAACGTATATATTTTAATATAAGTAATTTCTTTTAACTTTATAAATAGTTTTTGTGATAAATCAATAAGTGTCAAATGGAGTATAGGTTATTGTGGCAGAGTGACAGACTGCCCGGAATGCGGTTATGTTACCGGCGCTCGAGGGATTCCGTCAGTCAGCATGCCGACGCCGGCATCCCGACTGCTAGCAATGCCGGCAGTCGGAATGCTGACCCACAGAGTCTATTCTCACTCGTGGGTACCCACAACACCCATAAAGTAAGAATAGAACTTGTGGTGAGCGGAGCCAGCCACGAGCATACTTTGTCGTGAGTGCAGCAAGCCCGCAAGGGGCTTTTTTGCGCTCACTGCCCCCCTTCCCCCCCTACTCGTGCCAGCATCCTGCTGCCGGGATCCCGGAGATGGTATGCTGACCACCGGGATCCCGGAAGCCGGCATAACATACCCGACCCAACTGCTCGGTGTGAGCGGATTCAGGTGATTACGCCACCTCTCCCTCATACCGGGTTAGTTCAAGGCCTATTTGTTGCTTGCATAGTATTTAATCTGTGATGGAGGAAGGACCTATATTTGTAAACATGTATGTGATATGCTGCAAAACTGCTATACTGTGAAACTACTATGCTGCAAATACTGGTAAGATGATGAGGTAGGATTGCTTTGTTGCTGCTAACACACTACTGTGCTGCTATGACTACTTAATAAAGTGCCTGATGAATGTGTGAAGACTTAACTTGAAACTACCCCGCTACAAGTTGGTGTTAGAAAAGGGATCAAATAAGGCTCCGTCCTTAGGGCCTAAACAGTCAAAATGGAAGTAGTTATGCAGCGGTTCCTGCTACATCTCAAAGACCAGTCAGAGAGTTTACTGATACTTTCGGGAAGAGAGAGTTTTGCGTTAGGAAAGGTAAAGGCCTTGACGGCTGAGGTGAGACAACTGATAACCAGAAAGTGGCTCCTATTATACCTAAAATGAGATTGCATGATGATTGCCTTTCATTTGAATGTGTAGCCATTAGCCAGTAATGGCCTAAGGCTGCCTGGGAAATGCGAGCCTCTCTGTTACTGGCAGGAGAGTCTAAGATAACATTTACAGGCCTGCTTGCTGAGGAGTCGACAGACTATTACCCCTTTCACACCGCAAACCCGGGTCCGACCCGGTATTTTGAACCTGGGTCCGACCCGGGTCCGACACGGGTCAGACCCTTTCACACTACACTTTCAACCCGTGTTATTGCAGGGTTGGCTCCTTTTAACTCAACCCGGGTCAGCAATTAAAACACCATGGATGTCATTTTAAATGGACTTTTTTTGGCTCAGACAGATGAGGTGTCAGAAGGGGACAAAAGGAGAGGGTGGGGACAGCTCCCAGCATTGTAGGAATCATGGCTGACAGAGCTATGTTTTTATACACAATTGCATCTTTAATTGTTCCAATAACATACCTCCCAACTGTCCCGTTTTTTTGGACTGTCCCGCTGTTCCACCCACGGTCTGCAGTCTCCCGTGGAGGGGGGGGGGGCAGTTTGAAGGCTCCTGTCACTGCTGTTCTGCTTAGCAGAGCAGCGGTGAATAGACACTGTGCGCACGTGCACGGCGTCTATTCACAGGTGACAGAGGGAGAGGGGGCATGCCAGCTGCTCAGAGAGCGCTGGGCATGCCCCCTCAGTGACGGTACAAGGGGGCGTGACCCACGATCGCAGCTCTGCCATGAGACCGTGCCCCTTTCATATAGGTCACACTCCTTTTTCGGTGCGCCCCAAGGTCCCTCTTTGTACTTTTAATAAGTTGGGAGGCTGCCTAGCAATCTCTGCCTCACCCCTGATAATTAGTAGCTCTAATTCTTAATGCTCTCTGTTCTCTCCTGTGTAGCAGGGCTCAGGCTGCTGACATCATCAAGTCACACAAAGAACAGCCAATCAGCACATTTACATGAATGCAAGGTTGAATAACCCGGGTTGGACACTTTAGAGTGCACATCAACCTGGGTCCAACCCGTGTATAACACTGCTTTTATACCGGGTTGAAATGCAGGGTTACTCCACCCGGGATATTCAATAGTGGTGCTTTTAGACTGCACCTCAACCCGGGTTGAGCTGGCAATATCCCGGGATATATTTGCGGTGTGAAAGGGATATAAGATAAAAACATCCGTGACTGGTTGGCATTGAAACTTATCAACATAGATTTTACTTTGAGCATTATGAGTCTACTGTCAGGCCATAGGCTTCGTAACAAAGATTGATGTACTATTCTACTAAGTGGCTGGAGCCAGAATGTAATATGCCTAATTAATTAATGGAGGTGATTTTGTTGGAACACTTTATTTCCACTGTTGAGGGCATACTGAGTCAACAATCATCACAAAGAAAAATTGCCTAGGGCAATCTGTTTGGTTCAGAATGCTCGGGCAGCAGACAAGGCAGGTCAGCCTACCGCCAGGGCTGGGAGATCCTCTATTTGGGCCCCGGTAGCAGAAGTCATTACCTGTGGCTGGGAAGCTGTCATCTGCCTCTGTGACACTGCGTGTGCCTGGATCAAATGCATCATGGCTGGCCATATTTGGTTCTTCTCCACACTGGGTACCAGGTCAGCCATGGAGGTTCTGTCCATGTGGTATGGAGTATAGCCCAAGTCTTGTGGCAGCTGTTGGAGTCTGTTTGTGTATCCTGCTAGGAGAGGCCAATTGCCCTCAGTTGGATTGCTTTTTTTTTTTTAAAAGACCATGGGTGCACCATGATTCAAGTGCTTGTTCAGATTAAAGAAAAGATGGTCAGGTGCATGTTGGAATGGGTTCTGCCAATACTTTAATTATACAGGGTCAGCACCTAGATAAGACATTTCTTATGACCAACCTATTCATATATACATGGGGATGTGCAAATGTTTCCAACTGCCATAGTCCATTTTAACTATTAAACAGGAAACTGTCTCAATAAGGGTAGGGGTTTGCCCTTATTTGCTGGCCTCTGTGTTATTTGAACGGGATTGGCCAATATTCCCCTATTTTTGTAACAAAAAGGACAATCCGCTGAGATTGCCTACTGAATCCCTTGCATAGACATTTCCCCTGATCTATTTGCAAACCAGGCAAAGATTGCAAAGAGACGGAAACAGTAAAAATTATCATAACGATTGAGTCTCTACAGAGCCGGCCCTAGCCAATTTGATGCCCTAGGCAAAATTTGGACTGGTGCCCCATAGTACCGCCGCTAGTTCTGCATCTGACCCAGCAACACTCAGGCAGTGGGGCCCACCGGGGGGTTACCCTGTGACCCTGTGGGCCAGTTCAATCCTGCATAATGCCCCACAGTAATGCCCATAATACACATAATTCCACACAGTAATGCACCTTACACATATGTCTCACATTAGTAATGCCCATAATACACCAAATTCTACACAATAATGCACCTTACACATATGAACCACATTAGTAATGCCCATAATACACATAATTCCACACAGCAATTCACCTTACACATATGCCCCACATTAGTAATGCTAGTAGCTTTTTTTTTTTTTTACTTACTTTTGCTTGCTGGTGTGCTTGCAGTCAGTGTGTGAGCCCATGCAGCTCCCTAGATCCGTGACTGCGTTTTGTGAGATAGGGGTGGCAGGATGGGTGAGTGCTTGTGCTCAACCCTTTAAAGGGGCACCCGTACAAGGGATGTGACCTCACAGGGTATGTGCAAGCCTCATCCTTTATTTTAGCTTGCTGGTTGGACACAGATGGCAGCAAAGTCCAGATACTGCCATACTTGCTGGTTATACAAAAAGAACAGTATCAAACCTGTAGCAACTGTCCATTTTCTTCACTGTTCAGTGTGTTTGCTGGTGTCTGTTACTCCCGGCAACTGCATGCCCTTTATTTTATACTGCAAGAGCAATATGCTCTGCTCTCCAGTCTGACGCATCTGAAAGTCACGCTGCACTGATGTTTCATATAGGAATAGCGCAATGGAACTTACTGACCACGTTACAGTGCTGGATAGTAGGGGAATTTTACAGCATGGACTGACTGAGAACACTGCCCATGTTATATCCCTGCAGACACCTGGAGTTTGCACAGGGATAAGGGACACACACACAGGATAGCAGGGTCCCACTACCCCATGTGCACAAGCAGTATAGGTGATGTCAGATTTATGTGGAGCAGTCTTCCAAAATACACATGTGGTATCATAAGGAGCCATCCAGTAATAACCTCATACTGCATAGTCAGTGAAAATGTCACAGGTCCAGGAATTGCAGTTACTGAGCTTCTGCTACCTTAGGTCTCACAAGTCAGGGCATTCAAGCATGTCGGAAGGAGTTCATGGTACTGTCTGCATTCTATTTGACAAATGTAAACAGCAGTGTATACAAGTACTGACTGAATACATTTAGAAACTAACAGATAGTTTGCAGACTGTCCCTCCCAGCATGAGATACTGCAGGGACATGCAGTATCTGACAAATACCTTTCTCCACTCCAATCTATCTTCAGTGCTATTGCCCGGCTCATCTTCCTCACAAAACGTACTATGTCCACCTCCCCTCTTTTACATGCCCTTCACTGGTTTCCCTTCCACTTCAGGATCCAATTAAACCTCTCAAGAGCCACTTCTTCACCAAACCCAGCAAACTATCATCCTAAGCCCTCTGTCCATTGCTCACTGTCTACCCCATTTGTGTCACCCCCGTCTGTCTGCCCCTCCCCTTTAGAATGTAAACTCACGAGCAGGGCCCTCTTCCCTCATGTGGCTTCTACTCCATACTCCCATCGATGGCACCAAAGCCCTCGCTTTTCTGCCACCCTGATACTTATTTTAGTGTTGTCTGCTTATACAGCTATGCTAATATACCCTGTACTTGTCCTTTATTGTCTTGAACTGTAAGTCACTGTTTTCTTGTTTTGCTTATTTGTTTGAGTACTCTGTAATTGGTCGCTGTAGATCCCTTGTGGCGCCATATAAATAAATGTTAAACATAAATAATAATCCTATAGTATGTTATGGACATGCAAAATTGTTTAGGTTTGGTTGGTAAAGAAAAAAATGATGCTTAGAGTTGGTTGGACGATTGTTTGAATTTGTTAAACTCACAACAGGCACAAGAACAGTTATATAATCATAATGAAAGGACTTAAGTTTTTGCAACAGGAGAAAAGGTTCTGTCACTATTGACTATTCAAGGTAACAAATTATGAAGTAATTAAAGTATTGAAAGAAATGTTATAATTAGGGATAATAGAAAAGTCCAATGGTGAATTGTTTACACTATCCTGTAGAACAGTTTTGTTAATTTACAGCCAGTGTTCCATTGTTATGTCAGTTTCTCTGTTTTTGTATTTTCCCTATATGGTGTTGTGGAAACTATGTGGTGCCGTAACAATAATAATAATAATAATAATAATAATAATAATAATAATAATGTAGCCCTACTTTGTTGGTCTGAAGGCTGATAAGAGTATTTGTCTCTGTGTGGATCTTAGAAAGGCTAGTGCAGTCTCAACAAAGTTTGATGAATATCCCATGAGTAAATTAACTCTTTTATCAGATTATGTTCAACCTTCACGTGGTATGCTGTAATTCCCTCGTGCCGCAATGTCATGTGTGACAGAGGGGTGAATAGCTGCCAGCAGCACAGTAGCTTGAGTGATGAAAACATGGGAGTGATGAAAACATGGGAGTGACGTGAGGCTATGCCCCCCAGCAGCAAGGCCATGCCCCTTTTTCGGGCATGTCCATTCAAAACGAAGTATCCCTCTTCCCACCATAAATATGTTGATTTAGTTGATTAGGGCTAGTGTTAAGCTAGGGCAATCTTAACAACCAACATGATAGCTGGCCAAACGTTAAATACAGATAGTGGCTGGGATTTAATAGTTTAGGCCTTTGGCTGAGCAGCCAGATCACTTCTGGCATGGCTAGTGCCTGTTAGCGTACTCTGGTCAGGTCAATGGCTGAGATTTCTGGCCATCTATTGACAGCATTTACCAACATGCCCAATAATGATCCAATCAATTTCAATATCATGATTCTAGACATTTTGGGCCACAGACAATGCCATTGGTCCTATTGCCAAATCTAAGTTGCAATACTGCATGTAAGGCCATCACAGATAGATTCAGTGAAATGGGGAGAAGGAATTTAACTGAATGAGGTGCTAATTAAGGGCCTTATTCAGAGTTGTTAGCAAACCAAAAAAGCACACTAATGGACAAAACCATGTGCAGTGCAGGTGGGGCAGATATAACATGTGCAGAGAGAGTTAGATTTGGGTGGGGTGTGTTCAAACTGAAATTTAAATTGCAGTGTAAAAATAAAGCAGCCAGTATTTACCCTGCACAGAAACCATATAACCCACCCAAATCTAACTCTCTCTGCACATGTTACATCTGCCCCACCTGCAGTGTAACATGGTTTTGCCCATTAGTGTGCTTTTTTGGTTTGCTAACAAACCTGAATAAACCCCCTAAGTCACCTGTGGCCAACCATGTATAAACTTAAAACCTTGACCATTGGAGTGCCCTGAGGCCATAGGCTGGGCTACTGCTATCTGATGATGGCGGTAACTGTGGGGGCCAATATAGGGACTGCTTCGCATTCTGGAAATCGGTAAATCAGGCAGCATCTCACCCCCCATAGAAACATATAAGGGATGGGGCTGCTGGTGGGCATGGAGGGACCAACAGCAGGTATTGGAGATATGTGCTGCGGCCCCGTCTTCATACTTTCTGGGGATACTTCATATTTCCAGGTAACCCCCGAAAACACCTACCCACAAATATTGTTTGATATCATTAGAAGACAACACCCAATTTAAGGTAAAGTATGTGCAGTCTTATATCTAGCATGTAGATGTGTTCAACAATGCCACAAAATTCATCACCAGCTCCAAAACTTGCACCTGGTTTATGTAAGTGTCAAACGTATTGTGGTTAAAATATTTTCATTATCAGTGTAACAGTAAATAAGAGTTATCACACAGGGACCTAACCTGTTCCTGCACACCCTCCATGCATTGAACGCTAGCTCCCCTTAAACAGTTTTCGAAGTATAAGGGGCTGCAAATGCAAAATAAGTGCATACAGAAGCAAGTTGTACTCATGTGTAGTGCGCCAGTTTTACACTAAGATGTATTTTTATGTCACACATACTACATTCAACAGCTCAACTCTAAATTAGGACAAATGTTTTTTTAATAAACTTTTCTGCTCTAAGCAAAAACATGCGTTACTACATACACTGTAGTAGAATGATGTAAACTTGGATTTCATCCAGCTTTTTCCAAGACAATGTCTGTTTTGAAAATAATGATGGCCTTCCAGAGACATGATATATTATGCTTACATTTTTGTAAGAATATAAAGATCAGCTTGATTTCTATAATGTTGCTTAGTTGCTGTAGCAAAGGGATCATGGTCATAAGTAAACATCCAGATGAATGGCACAATCCTTTACATCATAGCAATAAACAAGAGATCAAAGAAAACAGTAAATTCAATCCAGTTAAATGGTTCTTCATATGGTTGTCACTAAGGAATACATACTATTTTGTAGTGAGGCTCCCCCTGTCTCTGTCACCACTGTAGGTTAAGCATCAGGAAAACTAATGGCACAGTAAGTACAACAGTAAGTACAACATTCAGTGACCTGCATTGCTATATAAATCTTCTGATTGGTCACAATGTACTGTAGGTCAGGCGTCACATTAGAATTATAGAGGGGGCTGAGTGACCTGAAGCTAGTGAGGTGCTTGTGATCTTAAAACAACATTCATTCCGTAAAAATCTTTTTTATAGATGTTCTTTTTCATGGTTTCTTATTGCATGAAACATGAATATTGATTGAATTATCTTTAAGTGTCTTGAAGAGTCTATCACTAATGTACTATAAGTTATTAAATGGCCATACATCAGAGTGTAAAACTGTGATTTCTCTTTATGCTTTCAGACTAAACCGCAGACCAATACTGGCAATATACATGAGGTAGAGATATAAAGAAAGTCCCATATAATTGAATTAGAATCATGGAGGATTTGAAATAAGCAGTTCAAGTCAGGGCCGTCTTAACAGCAGTTGTAGGCCCCTGACTGCAGCACATAACTCCAATACTTGCTGCGGTTCCTCCATTCCCATCCTCCAGCAGTAGGGGTTCTATCTTCTGCTCAGCATGTAGGACCTGCACAGATGGTGGGATATGGGGCGGGAGGGAGAACACTAAACTGCAGAAGGGGACATTGGGCTGAATGAATGGGCCCCAGTACCAAACTTCAATGTAGATAGGGGGTGTTTATTACACAGGGGAGAGATGGATGTTAAAGTGGGCTTAATATTCATCATTTTTTACATCAGTGCTGAGAGTAACATCCCTATAATTACAAGTATCAAAAGAATCATTTTATTTCATGGTCTAACCCCTACCTTCTTTAGTGGCTGGTCATAAATCTCTGGAAGCAGGTCACCTCTCATATAATGGAGGGCAACTAAGTATGCTGCAGAAAGACTTAGTATGCAACTATAGCAAATCATGGAAAAACTTGTTATGCATACCATGGTAATAAAGTATTTACTTATTGTTATACTGAAAGAGAGAGAGAGAGACACAGAGAGAGAGAGATTAATCTTCTGGAATTGTGCGGAATTTTTTTGTATTGAAGCAGAGGCATTTTTTCTTAATTATCGGGAATTGGTTCTGATACTTATGATTACATATTGCTGCTTACCGCGGATATGAAGGGTAGTTGGAATGTACCATTAATCATATCTAGGGATATGGACTTCGATAAGAGCCTGCTCTAGCAATGTGTGAGTAGTAAAATTATTGCTTATGTGATCACTTTACTTTTGGATTTTGACCATGGCTGCGCTACAGCGCATGCACAGTCATCAGACTGAATTTGTGCATGCAGAGAGTTTTGGGGGGGATCAAATGCATCCCTCTCCTAGAAAGTTTTCTGGTGTGTAACCCAGTGCTGGTTTATAGGTGGGGCAGATGGGGTGGTTGTCCAGCCCCCCCCCCCACACACACACATTGGGGGGCCCCACACTGCCCAAACATTGCCCCAGTCCAGCCCCCACCCACACACCCTTCCTGGCCAGCTCCGAGTCCCAGCAGCACAGGATGGTTTTAATCTTTGAGATGGAGACAGCTATGTCTCCATCTTTACAGTGAGCCCCGTCCCCTTGCAGACATAATGCCATAATTCACTGGTGCATGGGGAAGTGGGTGGGGCCTAATGCTGTGTAGTGCTCAATCTCTTGCTCTATTCCTGCCTCTCTCTCTCTCCCTCACTGACACCCTCTCTCTCTCTCTTTCTCCCTCACTGACACTCTCTCTCTCTCTCTCTTTCTCCCTCACTGACACTCTCTCTCTCTCTCTCTCTCTCTCTCTCACACGTGGCCCCCTCTCTCTCCCTCTTCCTGACACCCTCTTTCTCTCCCTCTCTCTCTTGCTACCCTCTCTCTCTGTCTCTCACACTCCTTGACACTCCTTCTCTCTCCCTCTCATTCTGTCTCTCACTCTCTCCCTCCCTGACACCCTTTCTCCCTTGCTCCCCTCTCTCTGTCTCTCTCTCTCCCTCCCTGACACTCCCCTCTCTCTCTCCTGCTTGCTCCCCTCTCTCTCTCTTTCTCCACCTGACACCCTCTTTCTATCCCTCTCTCTCTTGCTCCCCTCTCACTCCCTCTCTTTGTCTCTCCCTCAATTTTCTCCCTGACACTGTCTCTCAATATTTCTTGCTCCCTTCTCTCTCCTGTCCTCCCTCACACCCTCTCTTTTCCGCTCGCTCCCTCTCTCCCCTCTGTCTTCCTGACTTTCTCCCTCTCTCTCTTGCTCCCCTCTCTCGCTCTGTCACTCTCCCTCCCTGACACCCTCTCTCCCTTGCAATAATTCGTGGGCAAATGACTTAGCCTGCGCTGTGCGGATGAAGTCTTAGTCACGGCAATCTTCCCAAACTTCAACTCACGTCACAAACAGTTCCACCATGGGAAAATGAAACAAAAGTGACAATAGTGAAGTCCGTTTTAATACATTTTCTAAAAATTACAATAAATACTTTGTTTACATAAATGAGTCAAGTTTAACACCAATAAAACTCCTGGTGCAAGGTAAATGCAGAGAAATTACCGGAGATGAATGGAACCGTGGCCAAACAGTTCCAAACAGCGCATGAGTGGTTGTTTTGGACCCACACTAGTCCAATCGATAAACTGCTCTGGTCACCAAGTCTCAAACTCCGCGTTCCCTTAACACCTGGAGGCTCCCGACGCGTTTCCACCCCTGTCTGGGGTCTTTTTCAAGGTATCCTGGAACGCGGAGTTTGAGACTTGGTGACCAGAGCAGTTTATCGATTGGACTAGTGTGGGTCCAAAACAACCACTCATGCGCTGTTTGGAACTGTTTGGCCACGGTTCCATTCATCTCCGGTAATTTCTCTGCATTTACCTTGCACCAGGAGTTTTATTGGTGTTAAACTTGACTCATTTATGTAAACAAAGTATTTATTGTAATTTTTAGAAAATGTATTAAAACGGACTTCACTATTGTCACTTTTGTTTCATTTTCCCATGGTGGAACTGTTTGTGACGTGAGTTGAAGTTTGGGAAGATTGCCGTGACTAAGACTTCATCCGCACAGCGCAGGCTAAGTCATTTGCCCACGAATTATTGCATTGTATCACTGTGGTGAGGGGTGAAGGAAACCTCATAAGGGCATCTGAAAGCCAGCAGCAGTCATTTGTGCACAGAGTCACCAATACTATTGTTTGTATACCCTCTCTCCCTTGTTCCCCTCTCAGTCTCTCTGCCTCCATGATTCCCCCTCTCTCTCCCGCTCACTCCCCTCCCTCTTTCCCTGACACCCCCTCTCTCTCCCTCCCCTCTCTCTCTCTTCCTTTGTCTCCTTCTCTCCCTGACACCCTCTCTCTCCTGATCGCTCCCACTCCCTCTCTCTGTCTCACTCCTCTCTCTTTCTTTCACACTCTTTCTCTCTCCTGCTCCCCTAAATTTTCCTTTCTCTGTCTCTCTCTCCCTGACACCCTCTCACTCTCCCTCTCTGTTTCTTTCTCCCTCCCTGACACCCTCTCTCTCTCTGTCTCTCTCTCTTTCTCACTGACACCCACTCTTTCTCTCTTGCTCTCTCTGACTCCCCTTCACTCTGTCTCTCTCTCTCCCTCCCTGACACCCTCTCTCTCTCTGTGTGTCTGTCTCTCTCTTTCTCCCCCTCTGTCTTTATTTCTGTCTGTCTCCCGGGATTCTGTCAGGATCCCGGCATCCAAGATCCTGGCAGTTGGAATTCTGACACTAGAATCCCAACAGTGCTCGGAATGCTAGCATCCCAACATGGATAGCAATGCTGGTGCTGAGATCCTGAATGCCAGAATCCCTATCAAGCTCTGCCAGGATTCCTCTGTGGTAACCCATGGGGGGAGGTTAGGTTTAGGCTATGGAGGGAGGGTTAGCATTAGGCTTGGGGGGAGGAAGGTTAGGGTAGGCCGTGGAGAGGAACAGTTAGGGTTAGGCACCCCAGGGGAGGGTTAGGGTTAGACTAAGGGGGCAGGGAGGGTTAGGGGTTAGGTTTAGGCTGTGGGTAGGGTGGATTAGGTTAGGTATCACCGGGGCTCCATAGGCGAGGCTAGGGTCAGCCAGCTGGAAAGGAGGGTTAGGGAGGTTAGGGGTTAGAAGTAGATTACAAACCAAATAGATGTCGGGATCCTGCGTCGGGATGCCTCTGTTGGCATTCTGACTGTCGGCATCCCAAGCGTGGGAATCCCGATACCATCCCTTTCACCCTCCCTGACACCCTCTTTCTCTCTATCTTGTTCTTCTCTCTGTCTCTCTCTCTCCTTGACACTCATTCTTTCTCTCTTGCTCCTCTCTCCCCCCCCCCTCTCTCTCTGATTCCAGAAATAGGATCGTCAGAAAAAATTGGCATAAACTACCACTGGCAAATAGGCAAAAGCCACTAACATCACCAAGTATAAACAGAAGAAACAGGAGCATTTTAAGAGAGGAAGGGACCCATGTGCAGCCTCCATTGTGGGGCCCCTCCTCTCAGTCAGCAAGTAGACTCTGACATAATGCTACAGTCTACTGTGCATGCGCGGGTCTTTGGGAACATGGAACCCACACCTTGTTCCCGGGGACATCTTCAGTGCGCATGCACAAAGCATTCGGAAATCTTTGCGGCAGCCATTTTCAAGTGATTTGTGCCCGCACTGCAGTGCTGCCACCGTGGGCTCCGGAGGGGTAAGAATACTTTTGGGTGCAGTGTGTGCGGTGTCGGCCTCCCCGGACCTAGGGGCCTGTGTGCACAGCACACACTGAATCCATTATAGAACGCCTATGAGAGCATACATGACCAGACCCTGTCCTGGCTCCCTACCTCATGGTGGCCACATGCACATGGGAGTCCTGCTGCTTTACTGTTGCTCTAGCAGCCCTCCATGAACACATCCCATCTGGGTGACCCCAGCACAGCCTTCCTGCACCAAACTGGTGGGTGTCCTGTCTCAGCTGCAGTGTTGTCATGGTAAGTGCACTTTCTGCCTGCAGAACAAAACCACAATATACATACAGGTGTCTCTGCTGGCAGGCCACCCCAAACCCCATACACTCTACTCCTCATACTTATTTTCCTAATGCATAAATCAAAATGGATGGGGCCATTTTATAAATGTCTGTAACTTTGGGGGTCATTCTGACCTGAATGCTCGCTGCAGTTCTTCGCAGCACAGCGCTTAGGTCAGAACTGCGCATGCGCCAGCGCATCGCTGACAGCGGACGGCAGTCGTTGCCTAGTGATCGCCTCTGCCTGATTGACAGTCAGAGGCGGTCGCTGGGCAGGAAGGGACAGCACGGCGGCATTTGGTCGCCGTTTTGTGGGCGTGGTCCAGCCAACACAGGTGTGGCTGGACCGTGCGGGGGGTGGGCTGCAGGGGCTGCTTGACATCACACGCAGCCGCTGCGAGCCGGGCAGCGACGAGTAGCTCCCAGCCAGCACGCAAAAGCTGCGTTGGCCTGGAGGTACTCCTGAAGTACAAAAGCATCGCCACTGTGCAATGCTTTTCTACTTCAGCGACGGGGCAGGGACTGACATGGTCATTCCGAGTTGATCGTAGCTGTGCTACATTTAGCACAGCTACGATCAGGAACACAGACATGCGGAGGGACGCCCAGAACAGGGCTACTGTTCTGGGCGTCCCTCCGCATGTCTGTGTTCCTGATCGTAGCTGTGCTAAATGTAGCACAGCTACGATCAACTCGGAATGACCCCCTTTGTTCCTTGAAGGAGGATCCCAACTAATTATAAATCCATCATACACTGTAGTTTACTTAATTTACTCCCCTTTATGATCTGCCCCATTTACTGTATAATATGCCCATCCCACCCCTTTATAATATTCTCCCATTAATATCTATCCCCTTCCCCTCTTCCTGTCCCCTCCCTTGAGTTAGGAAATCTAATAGTAAGTAAATCTATATTTACTGATCCCTAAGCAATTTTTAAGGAAAAGTGAATTTAGCTTTCCTTACTTTTGGAAGATGATGGAATGGCAGAGAAATCATAAGTGAACTGGCACAGCTCATTAACCAACTTTTAGATTTTGATAGCTTTCAGAGCACACAATCTTACCATCTGATTTTTTTTCCTGTGGGGGCCAGTGAGTTCGTGTACATATGTGTTTTCTTGTGGGGCCAATCTATGGTTCTCTTTTCCTGTGGGGGACAATGTGTGGTTTTCCTTTCCTGTGGGGGACAATGTGTGGCTATCATTTCCTGGGAGGGAGATGTGATTTTTATGTTACTATGGAGGACAATGTGTGTACGTTTTTTTTCTGTGGACAGCAATGTCTGCATTTCTGTTACAATGGCTTGTTTTTGTCCCTGTCGGGAGTAAATGTGTGTGTTCTATTTTATCTGGGGGGGTGGGGGGGTGTCACAATGCTTATTTTTTTCTTTTCCCTTTGGGGGCCAATGGGGAGGGCACTCTAACAATTCTCCCAAAGGTGCTAGTAGACCTGGGGCCGCCCCTGCCTAAATCTGAGAATGGCATTTCTATATAGAGTAGGTATTACTATACTATATAGTGTGCATTTTTTTGGTGCACAGCTAATACCAAAGCAATGGCTCACCCTTCAGGTGACCCAGGACTAAATCACCTAATTTATAGGTGATCCATCCCTGGGTCCAAGAGGCCTACTTCCCTATAAAGTGGGTGTGCCTGGGAATACCTGTATATCCTATATGCTTCTCACCTCTGTTATGTGCTCCAACTGAAAGCGAAACTGCAGGGACATGTTACTCTGCTCCTCACCTCTGTTATGTGCTCAAACTGAAAGCGAAACTGCAGGGAGATGTTACTGTCTCCTAACCTGCTGCTGATCTGACTTTTTCACACCTGCTGCATACGGAGAGAGGGGGCCGGAGAGAGAGAGAGAGAGAGAGAGAGAGAGAGAGAGTGCAGGTAGGGGCAGATAGGGACTGGGAGTGGAGAGTGGGGTAGGGGCAGATAGGGACTAAGATAGGGACTGAGGGAGAAAGAACGAGAGCAGGAGGGTTGGGGCAGATAGGGACTGGGGAGAGAGGGGGTAGGGGCAGATAGGGCATGGGGGAGAGAGAGGGGGAGGGGATGTGTTAGATAGGGACTAATAGTAGAGTTCAATATAATTTTACAAATGTTTACACCAGACTGTTATGATGTAATAATAATATCTGTATAAATAATATGTAAGCAATTTATAATTGATGATTTCTGATGTCATCAGTACAGTGTTCACTAAGAAAAATTATGTATCACAACTAACAAATCCCCCTAATACTGTACATTACATGAGAGTATTATAAATGATTTCAGAATTCCATGGCGTTTATAAAAGCATTCAGATTTTAGCCTCATGCCTTTATTTAGTCACAGAATTCCTTTTTCACATCTAGTTTCCTTATAGTATAATGTATGCCTGAACCCACATATAAGCTACAGTATTGTAATTTCCACCAATATATATATATATATATATATATATATATACTAAATATGTACTAAAACCAAAACCAAAATAACAATCTTTAGCTGTAACATTAAATGATCTAAGCAAATGGTTCTCAAAGTGTGTATTGCTACAAGTTAGTGTGTTGAGTCTAATGGTACCCCTAACACTTGTGCGATGCCCCGCGACATCGCAGGGCATCGCACCGGCATTTCAACTGCCAAAGTGATTACCATGCGATAGATTGCATGGTAATCACGTGATGGGCACGTCACCGCCGAGTGGGAGCAGCCTCTGGCCTGTACAGGCCACTGACACCGGGTGACACGGCGGGACTGCTACTGGGTAATGCAGATGTCTCCCCGCCGGTGTACCCGGTGCTGGCTGCTGTGTCCGGCTTGGGGAGGGGGTGATCCTGGAAGGTTCCCGGCAGCGGGCGACCCCTTCTTCTCTGGGCTGCTCCTACCGGGTGCTGCTGGCTGCTGCCTTGCTGGGGGATGGGTGGTCTTAGTTTACCAGAAAGTTCCTCAAAATGAAAGTTATACGCACGGAACCACTTGAAATTCCGTAGTGAAGCACGGGTATTCAGATAGTATTTCAATAAACTAACACCACTGCTTAAGTAACTGGGCTGTTCTTTTTTTGAATCATCTGCTGCTGTGTACTTACAGGACTGTGCAATCAACAACACCTGCACACACATCATTCCTAACAATATAATAAGAATAATGGAAGGTCAGAAAGGGCATTTTTGGAATGAACTTGAAGAAGTTTGACACTTCAAATGCACTCTTAACATACTCATAAATCGCCACTCCATTAATTTGAAACATAATAGAAAATGTCAATTTCTGGAGTTAAGTAGTAAAACTGCTTAATTATATCAATTGCAGTGAGACAAACAAAAGTGCATATACTGTAAATGTGTATAAGCAAACAGTTGTAATGCGCAATGGAATTTTCTGCGCTATAGAAGAAACTGTTAATAAATAAATATATAAACAAACAAATGTTCTGACCAGTAAGGGAATATACCTTACACTGTACATTCTTTAACAGGTAAGGGATGAACATTACAGTGTACATTCTACTACAGGTAAGGGATGGTCATTACAGTGTACATTCTACAACAGGTAAGGGATGGTCATTACAGTGTACAGTCTACAACAGGTAAGGGATGAACATTACAGTGTAAGGGATGGTCATTACAGTGTACATTCTACAACAGGTAAGGGATGGTCATTACAGTGTACAGTCTACAACAGGTAAGGGATGGTCATTACAGTGTACAGTCTACAACAGGTAAGGGATGAACATTACAGTGTAAGGGATGGTCATTACAGTGTACAGTCTACAACAGGTAAGGAATGGTCATTACAGTGTACATTCTACAACAGGTAAGGGATGGTCATTACAGTATACATTCTCTAAACAAATGGCTAAAATTGGATCCTGTGTCATCGTTCTGTTGCCCAGACAATCTTATTCAGCTTCTGAAACATTCTAGAAATTTTAACCCGAATCCTGGTTTCCATAGATACCAAAGGAAATAACCTTAAGTATGGAAATTCTTCATTCATTATTACAACAAAGGTTTAAGTAACCATAATAAAATTGTAGACACTTTATAAATGAGTGATATTTAAAAAAGAAAAGATAACATTAACATAAAAAGCTGATCATGATGTAACAGGTTTTACAGCAGAATAAATATTATTACTATTATTACTTAATATTTCTACTATGTTTGTAGACGAGGGGGTCATTCCGAGTTGATCGCTCACTACCAGTTTTTAGCAGCCGTGCAAACGCATTGTCGCCGGCCACCGGGGAATGTATTTTCGCTTTGCAAAAGTGCGAATGCCTGTGCCCTGGACATACTCTTCGTGTGCGTTGATTCTAACGTTGGAGGGATGGCTTTTGACGTCACACACCCACCCAGCCCCTCCTGCGTTTTCCCCTGCACGCCTGCGTTTTTCCAAACACTCCGAGAAAACAGTCAGTTGACACCCAGAAACGCCCTCTTCCTGTCAATCTTCTTGCGTTGTGCAGTGCGATTGAAAGCTTCGCTAGAACCTGTGCAAAACCACAAAAGACTTTGTACCCGTACATCGCGCGTGCGCATTGTGGTGCATACGCATGCGCAGAAATGACGATTTTTAGCCTGATCGCTGTGCTGCGTACAACAGCAGCTAGCGATCAACTCGGAATGACCCCCTTTCAGAGGCAGTAATTGCAACCTATGAAAGCTGGACATCTCTCAGTGCAGCGCATTTTATATTGCACAGTTGTTGTTATATGTCTGACACGTGCCTATGCGTACTCCATTTTTTGCCTTGCCTTTGGTCCATTAATGAAATGCTCTTGTCAGTCAAATATAAAAGTGCACTGCAAAATACTGTTTATTTTTTGTTTTGTTTTTTGCTTTTACTTTTTTCTTCTAAAATAAGTTGTTTCTACATCATATCATAATAAAATCATAAGAGAAGGGCATCATCAATCCTACCTATTTTATAATTGTAAGCATTAGCTGGAGAAAGTAAAAAAAAAATCTTTTTAATTAATTAAAAAATATGTCCATTCCTATTCTGCAGCCGGGTGTAGTACGGGTGACCGGCGGTCACCTTACCGACGCCGGGATCCCGGCAGCATACCGACGCCGGGATCCCGGCGGGGAGGGGCGAGTGCAGCAAGCCCCTTGCGGGCTCGCTGCGCTCGCCACGCTGCGGGCTCGGTGGCGATCTGCGGTCGCCACGGATTCTATTCCCACTCTATGGGTGTCGTGGACACCCACGAGTGGAAATAGTCCCTGTTGGTCGGCATGCCGACCATCGGGATAGTGAGCCGTCGGGCTCACGGAGGAGGTCATGTGACTGTCGGTCAGCCAACCGGCAGTCACATGACTACCACCCCTGCAGCCCCCTTAGATAATAATGTGCAGGAACGCTCATGAACTTGTCTCAACTTTCCTGACCAACATAATGCCATCTCAGGATGGTGTTGTGTCTTTTTATTTCTGGAAAAGAGGCAGGGGCATTCTCAGGCCTAAATTAATAATGGGACGGATGCAGGGCCATAAGTTCATACTAGGCCCCCGAAGCCAGAATAGAAGGTGGAGCCCTTAACCCCCCTCCCCCCTCCTCCCCAGTCACTTTGGCTTGCACATGTGCTGAAGTACCAGCATCCTGCTAGGGGTACACCTGGGAGAATAAAAATGTCTTAGTGCAGCTAATTGTGGCGATAAGGAATCTTTGTTTTCTGGTGCTGGCCACAAATGTTAATAAACAGAGCACAGGGTGGTGGGGAGGTTGTTTATCAAAACTTGGAGAAAGATAAAATTGTGAGAGATAAAGCACCAGCCAATCAGCTTCTGCCTTAGGATGTGTTTGAAAAATGACAGGAGTGAATTGGTTGATACATTATCTCTCACAATTTTATCTCTCTTCAAGCTTTACACTAATAGTTAGTGTATTTCCTTAAAACAACTTCTGCTTTCTTTTCTTTCGTCATACAGTATAAGACACAACAGCAGAGCTGTAGCTCGCTATATACAGTATATACTTTTATCTGTTATATCCAGTGGGGCAAGTGTATAGGTACGCTCGAGTACGGAGTACCCTTAAAAATTTGGCAGCAGGTACGCAGTACAACCAACTGCACACTTTGCCCCTATGAACGCCATTACCACAATTATAATGTTCTGCCGTGCAACAAGACCATGGTGTTCGGCAGAATGACGGCGCCTCCCACTTTGTCAGGGCTACAGGGTGCACGACGGTGATGTCATGAGATCAAATCACGCTTCCTCTCCTGGTGGCCGCAGCGGGCACGAGGAGAGGAGCCTGGGGACTGGGCTGGGGGCCTTTTCCTGCAGTGTCCAGCTGTTTCCCTTCACACGGCTCGAGTGACGCATCGGCACTGAGCGGCTTTTGTTCTTCACAGGCTGGGATGCTGGGCATGTCTCTGGCTTCACTGTGTGGGGTCATTATTTTTTTATATAATGTGGACACTAATATATATTTCTATTATTATGGGGCATTACTATATATTTCTATTGTAATGTGGGAAACTACTATATATGTCTATTATTATGGGGGCATTACTATGTATTTCTATTGTGATGTTGACACTACTATATATGTCTATTATTATGGGGGCATTACTATGTATTTCTATTGTGATGTTGACACTACTATATATGTCTATTATTATGGGGGCATTACTATGTATTTCTATTGTGATGTTGACACTACTATATATGTCTATTATTATGGGGGCATTACTATGTATTTCTATTGTGATGTTGACACTACTATATATGTCTATTATTATGGGGGCATTACTATATATTTCTATTGTCATGTGGGACGCAACTATATATGTCTATTAATATGGGGCATTACTATGTATTTCTATTGTAATGTGGGACACTACTATATATGTCTATTATTATGGGGCATTACTATGTATTTCTATTGTAATGCGGGAT
Source organism: Pseudophryne corroboree (assembly GCF_028390025.1). Lineage (NCBI taxonomy): Eukaryota > Metazoa > Chordata > Amphibia > Anura > Myobatrachidae > Pseudophryne > Pseudophryne corroboree. The sequence goes on along the minus strand of NC_086447.1, from coordinate 419,708,967 downwards.
AAACTACTATATATGTCTATTATTATGGGGCATTACTATATATTTCTATTATACCGAGGGCACTACTACAGTATATATTCCTCTTATAATGGGGGAATTACTATATATTTTTATTAAATTGGGACATTACAATATATTTCTATTATACTAGGGGCATTACAATATATTTCTAATATACTGGAGGCAGTACTATATATTTCTATAATTGCCTCCGGAGTGCAAAGAAAAGGTACTATGCTGTGTGGCCACACCCCTAGTGTAATGTAGCCACTCCCCCTAGTGTCTTGTGGTCATGCCCCCTCATGACACATGACCACACCCATTTTCTGGCATACTTAATACCACTAAGAAAATATTTCTACTTGCAGCACTGGTTCTATCACCCACATTCCAAGGCTCTTCAGCTCAAAGAGGCTGCAAAGGAGGTTTGTGAACTTGGACAGCAGTCAGCAGTGCATAGCAAATCACTATGAAAAGAGTGGAGATAGATCTGTCCTAGTTCAGGAGCCCCCTCTATTGTTCTTTCTTGGTGGCCCTCTGACAGCTGGAGCCCAGTGGATAGTGCCTCTGATGTCTCTGGGAGTTACACCACTGGGCAGATGGAGCTACAGCTCCAGGCCTCCAAATAAAAATAGTACTCATTGTCATGGCACCATGATGATGATCAGCTGCTTAGCTGGCTATAAATTCTAAATATTAAAACAGTTTTTCTATTTTCTTTGAAAAATTCTGCAATTTTTCTGTTTTTATGTTTTCAGGGAAACATTGAGCTGATAGTGTAGGCTTTGGCCACACTCATACAACACCAGTCATAGCTTCTCCCCTTCTCAGTATAAGCCCTTGAACTTTTCAGCCCAAGGCCCATGTGGCACTTAATCCAGTCCTGGGCGTTCTCCTCGGGTGTGGTACAGAAGTTAGACATTATAAAGACAGTCATTAGCAGGGGTGTAAGTTCGTCCCAGTTGCCCGGTGGCAACTTCGAGTGTGGTGCCTTCCCTCCTTGACCACTACTTAACAAAACATTGAAACATTGATCGAGAACATCGTGACCATCGGAACAATCAAAAACATTGCGACCATCGCGGCTTTCATTTTGAAAGCCAGGACATCCTCCGGGTACACGGGGGGGGGGGGGGGGGGGGAGGGGAGGGGGGGTTAATTTACACTCCACAGCGGCTGCTTTTGTCTGCAGCCGCTGGGGGTGGGGGATCCTGTCGTGCTGACCGATCAGCAGTGATTGGCAGCACGGCAATCAGTGGGAAAGAGTGCGGGGAGGCAAAGGGACCTTCCGGTCACTCTGTCAGCAGCAGCGGAGGGAAGTTTATCTTCCCTGCCACTGCTAACACTGGTAATCTGACTGGTTGCATCCTGTGCGACCAGGTCAGATAAAGCACTTGCAGGCATGGTCACATCTGATGCGACCATGCCAGGCAAGTGGTTAAAAAAAAGGAAAACAAATGTATGTGTTTGTATAAAACATACCCAAGTTACGTAATTATGTAAATAGCACTTTCAGCTGGTCTACAGGGACTGGAGGCCACAGTAAATTGTTGCAGCATGCAGAAACAGAGTTCACCAGCAAGTCCCATCTTATAGTCCAGCAGCGGCACTTGCTGTAGTGCAGGCTGAGCGGTACCGGACAGGGGCCACAGCGCTGTTTCTAGACAATTTAGCTCCCAGTACGAACAATAAATAAGATGCCCCCCCAAATAGACATTCTAAAATGTGCCCCCCCCCATTTTCTTTTTTTTATATATTTGTTTATTAGGTGGATCAGAACACAATATCAAACATAGCTGGCAAAATCGAAAGATGTTCAAACTAGTACATAAAGTCAGAAAGGACAATATAGACAGTAAAATAAACATGATCCATTTTAACAATTTTAGGAGAAAGAGACAGAGTTAGAGTGGAAGAAAAGAGACGAGAGAAAAGAAAAGGAGAGTCAAAGCAAAGTGGCGAATAAGAGAAACAAAGAAGGTGGGTAGGAGAAGAGGAATAGAGAAGGGAAAGGGAGAAAAGATAGAAATGGTGGATCCTCTGCGAAAAAGTAAAATAATAATTGGTACGACCTGAGAACAGGACGGCATTTTAAAGAGTGAACGGGGAGGCTACTCGCTGGAGGGAGATCCATGGGGACCATACAGAGTTACATTTTTTGGAGGAGTTATTAATGATGCTAGTCATGTATTCCATGCGGTACACGTACCAAATACGAGCTAAAATAGAGTGAGTGGAGGGAGCATCAGTACAGTTCCAGTTCATTGCAATTTGGCAGGTGGTCGCAGAGACCACATGACGCATCAATTGGTTTTGGTGCCTGGATAAGGTTGGGACATACAATGGTAAAAGAAAAAACTTAGGGTCGTACAGAATGGGCAGTTGTAGTAAAGTCGTTATGTAGGCAATGACATCCTTCCATAGAGTGACTATTTTAGGGTAGGACCACCTTATATGTATGAAGGAACCCTCAGTATCACAGCCCCTCCAGCACCTATCGGAAGAACCAGGATACATTTTACAAAGTCTAGAGGGGACATAATACCATCTGTAAAGCAGTTAGTATATATTCTCTTTAATCTTAACGCAGATAGAGCTAGAGGCAGCATTGACCCAGATCTCCGACCACTCTTCTTCAGTGAGGGTAGCCTGAAAGTCGGTTTCCCAAGCTGTCTCATAAGAAGTGGGATGAGGGGAGGGGTCCTCGGTAAGTAATGTGTATATGAGAGATATCAGGCCTCTAGTTGAAGAACGTCTAAGGCATAGTGCCTCGAAAGTAGTCAGGGGTCGTTTGGTAACAGTCGGGTGCATGGTAGAGTGAAAGTGTCTGATTTGGAGGAACTGAAAAAAATGTTTAGTGGGAATAGATATATCTTTTTGAATTTGAGAGAATTGGGGAAAATAAGCGGTTGTGGAGATATCGTTAAAAAACAGTATGCCCCTGTTCTTCCATGGGAGGAACGATGTCTTGTGCATACCCGGAGGAAAAGCAGGATTATGTAGAAGAGGCACAATCGGAGATGGAGTGGGGGCTAGTCTGAATTTTTTGTGTGCAGAGTCCCATATAGATAAGGAGCGAGATATAGGGGGTCATTCCGAGTTGTTCGCTCGCTAGCAGATTTTAGCAGCATTGCACATGCTAGGCATGTTAAATGATGACGAATTAGGATTTTTTTTTCCGGTAAGAGGATGGTAAAAAGAATCCCCTGAAATTAAAAAGCTGCAGGTGGTACACCCACATCTGAAGCACCCCAAACCTTTCTTCGAAAGAAAGTGTGAGGGTCCTGCGTTTTCACACTTGCTGATGTCTGCACGTACTAGAAGATCCCTAAGGTTTTGTCCCCGTGTGTAATTCCTAATTCGTCATCATTTAACATGCAATTCCAGCTATGTTGTTTATCAAATAATCTGCCCTTGTGGGCTTTCCTATATAGGTAAGACCCAGGGGAGATTTAAGGACCGTATGGCGATGCATCGGTCGGCGATTAGGGCCGCATTAAATAGTGATAAAAAATCAGAGCAACCAGTTGCTCGTCATTTTGCAGAATTCAAGCACAGCGTGTCTAGTCTCAGATATCGTATGATTGACTGGGTCAAAAAACCTATGAGAGGGGGAGATCGTAATCGGCTATTAATCCAGAGGGAGGTTGAGTGGATACATCGGCTAGATGTATTATCTCCACGGGGATTAAATGAATACTTGAGCTATAGCTGTTTTTGATGGTATGATTATTATGTTTAATTAAGGCATTAGTAGTAACTAAGGCTATACAAGACCGGTGATATGTATGCTTATAACTATTATACCTTTTAGAACGGCTGCTACTTGTTTATGTGTTTCTATGGTGATGGGAGTCACTTTTTGATGATGTCATCAGCCGCAGCCGGAAAGGAGGAGGAGCCGTTGGGACTCCCGGCGTGGCAGTGTTCACGGGTGGTTATGTATAAAAGGTATGTAATTGTTTGTTTATGCTATATAAACCTGACGATAGTGCTTACGGGCACTGAAACGTTGTTATACGCTACTGGTTTTCAGTGTTCTTTTCTTGATAGCTGAGTGCCGCACGTTGGACTTTATATATATATATATATATATATATACATATATATACATATATATATACACATATATATATATATATACACACATATATATATATATATATATATATATACACATATATATATATACATATATACATATATATAATTATATATACATATATATACATATATATATATATACATATATATATATATATATATATACATATACATATATATATATAGACACATGTATATATATATATATATATATATATGTGTGTCCCAAAGCCTACATTGTGTAAATTTATACCTTCAGAAATGAATAAAACACTACAGGCAGCCTTACTTGCTCAGGCTGCAGTGAGAGAGACACACGAGAGCCTCTGCCTCCACGCTGCCAGGGAAGTCTTCATTCTTCCCTGCGCTGTGCAGCCTGCGCGCTCAGCCAATGACTGAGCCGCAGGCTGCTGCTTCGCACACTATTGGACAGCTGAGCCGTCGCTCAGCTGCCCTGTACTAGTGTGCTATACGGCGTTGGCGGCTGCTAGCGCTGCGGGGAGCTGGGAGCGCTGCAGATTGGATAGGTAAGAAATATCCGATCTGTGGTGCATAGCGGGGTCCCTTTTAGAAAGGGGGGCCCGGGGTATGTACCCCCATGGCCCCCCCTTAATCCGGCTCTGTTCACAGAGGACCACGTAGCCGGCTTGCACAATTGTTCAAGGGTCGCACAACGTTGGGCCGCCCAAGAAGGTCCAACAGACCGAGTAGAATGGGCCTTAATGTGATCAGGAGCAGAGAGACCAGCCTTCACATAAGCATGTGCAATTACCATTCTAATCCATCTGGCCAGAGTTTGCTTGTGAGCAGGCCAGCCACGTTTGTGAAACCCAAACACAACAAAAAGAGAATCAGATTTCCTAATAGGAGCCGTTCTCTTCACATAGATACGGAGAGCCCGTACCACATCCAAAGACCGCTCTTTGGGAGACAGATCAGGAGATACAAGTGCCGGAACTACAATCTCCTGATTAAGGTGGAACGAAGAAACCACCTTAGGTAGATAGCCGGGACGAGTCCTAAGAACCGCCCAGTCACGGTGAAATATAAGATATGGGGAACTACAGGACAAGGCACCCATATCTGACACTCTTCTAGCTGAAGCAATAGCCAGCAGGAACACCACCTGAAGGGAAAGCCACTTAAGGTCAGCTGAACCAAGAGGTTCAAACGGAGACTCTTGTAACGCCTCCAAAACCACCGACAAGTCCCAAGGAGCCACAGGCGGTACATAGGGAGGTTGGATACGCAACACGCCCTGAGTAAAGGTATGCACATCAGGTAAGGTCGCAATTTTTCTCTGAAACCACACCGACAAGGCAGATATTTGACCCTTGAGGGAGGCCAGATGCAGGCCTAAGTCCCGGCCCTGCTGAAGAAAAGCCAATAACTTGGCTATACTAAACTTGGAAGCGTCATAATCGTTAGATGCGCACCAAACAAAGTAAGAATGCCAGACCCTATAGTAAATCCGAGCCGAAGCCGGTTTCTGGGCCCGCAACAAAGTTTGAATGACCGCCTCAGAAAACCCTTTAGCCCTTAAGATGGAAGCTTCAAGAGCCACGCCATCAAAGACAGCCGGGCTAGGTCCTGGTAGACACAGGGGCCATGAACGAGGAGGTCTGGGCGTTGTGGAAGTAGACACTCTGACGATAGGCCTTGCAGGTCTGAGAACCTGTGCCGTCTGGGCCACGCTGGAGCTATGAGAAGCAGAATTCCTTTTTCTTGCTTGAACTTCTGAATTACCCTGGGCAGGAGTGACACCGGAGGGAACACATACGGCAGCCGAAACCTCCACGGTACCGCCAGCGCATCCACGAATGCTGTTCGAGGATCCCTTGTCCTTGCTCCGAAGACCGGAAACCTTGTGATTGTGTCGAGACACCATCAGATCTACATCTGGAAGGCCCCACCTTTCCACTAGGAGTTGAAACATTTCTGGATGGAGGCCCCACTCGCCGGCATGCACGTCCTGACGACTGAGAAAGTCCGCTTCCCAATTCAGGACTCCCGGAACTAATATTGCCGATATGGCCGGTAGATGGCGGTCTGCCCACTGTAGAATCCGTGAGACTTCCTTCATTGCTAGGCGGCTTCGAGTGCCGCCCTGATGATTTATGTAAGCCACTGTGGTGGCGTTGTCCGACTGTACTTGAACAGGACAGTGCTGAATTAAATGCTGGGCTAGGTTCAAGGCATTGAAGACCATCCGCAACTCCAGAATATTGATCGAGACGAGGGACTCCTCCTTGGTCCACCGCCCCTGAAGGGAGTGTTGCTCCAGCACCGCGCCCCAACCTCTTAGACTGGCATTTGTCGTCAACAGGACCCAGTCGGATATCCAGAACGGACGGCCCCTGCACAGTTGTTGGTCCCGGAGCCACCAGAGCACCGGCAGACGGACCTCCGGAGTCAATGAGATCATTTGAGACCTGATCCGGTGAGGCAGGCCATCCCATTTGGCTAGAATCAGCCTCTAGAGAGGGCGAGGGTGAAATAGAGCGTACTCCACCATGTCGAATGTTGACACCATGAGGCCCAGCACCTGCATCGCCGAATGTATCGACACTTGCGGACGAGATAGGAAGCAACGAATCCTGTCCTGAAGTTTCTGGACTTTCTCCTGAGACAGGAACAACTGCTGGTTGTTAGTGTCCAATAGTGCTCCCAGATGCACCATGCTCTGAGCAGGGATCAGGGATGACTTCTTCCAGTTGATGAGCCACCCGTGGGCTTGCAGAAACCGGACCGTCACATCTAGATGACGCAGGAAAAGTTCTGGGGAATTTGCCAGGATTAACAAGTCATCCAAATACGGCAGTATCCTGACCCCTTGACGGCGGAGTACCACCGTCATCACCGCCATGACTTTTGTAAAGACTCGCGGAGCCGTTGTTAAACCAAAAGGTAACACCCGAAACTGGTAATGGCAGTTGACAATCGCAAATCTCAGGTATTGCTGATGAAACACTGCTATAGGAATATGCAGGTAAGCATCCTGTTTATCCAGGGAGACCATGAAGTCCCCAGGTTCCAGGGCCATAACTATAGAGCGAAGGGTTTCCATCCGGAACTTGGAAACCTTCACAAACCTGTTCAATGCCTTGAGGTTGAGAATGGGCCGGGAGGACCCATTCGGTTTTGGGACTAGAAACAGCGGAGAATAGTACCCCCGGCCCCTCTGCGCAAGAGGCACCTGTACTACGACTCCTGTATCCAGGAGGGTCTGTACCACCGAATGTAGAGTATTTGCCTTTGTCTTGTCCGACGGGACCTCTGTCTGGCAAAATCGATGAGGGGGTCGGTTTTTGAAGGCTATGGCGTAACCTCGAGTGACGACTTCCCGTACCCAGGCATCTGAAGTGGTCTTCAACCATTCCTGGGTATACCCTAGAAGCCGGCCCCCCACCCTGGGATCCCCCAGAGGGAGGCCCACCCCGTCATGCGGCAGGCTTATCTGTCTTGGAAGCTGGCTGACGGGCCGCCCAGGCTCTTTTGGGCTTAGGCTTACCATGTTTGGAAGTGTGGGCCTGTTTGTTGTACGCCTGACCTTTTGCTTTACCTGAAGGACGAAAGGGGCGAAAGGAAGTACCTTTAGCCTTCGACACACAAGGAGCAGTACTTGGCAGACAGGCAGTTTTGGCAGTAGCCAAGTCAGCCACAATCTTATTTAAATCCTCCCCAAACAGAATATCTCCCTTAAAAGGGAGTACCTCCAGGGTTTTTCTAGAGTCCAGATCGACAGACCAGGATCTCAGCCACAATATCCGGCGAGCCAGAACTGACGTAGTAGAGGCCTTGGCTGCCAGGATACCGGCATCAGAAGCCACCTCTTTAATATAACGAGAAGCTGTGACAATATAAGACAAGCATTGTCTAGCATGGTCAGAGGAGATTTCAGCATCTAACTCCAAGGCCCATGCTTAAATGGCCTCTGCAGCCCAAGTAGCTGCAATAGTGGGCCTTTGTGCAGCACCCGTGAGGGTGTAAATCGCTTTCAGACAACCCTCCACACGTTTATCCGTAGGCTCTTTTAGAGACGTGACGGTAGTGACTGGTAGAGCTGAGGAAACCACCATCCTAGCCACATGTGAGTCCACTGGAGGAGGCATTTCCCAATTCTTAGACAGCTCCGGCGTGAGGGGATAGCGAGCCAGCATCTTCTTTTGAGGCACAAACTTCGTACCCGGGTTTTCCCAGGGTTCCTGACGTATATCAATTAGGTGGTCAGAGTGAGGTAAAACTTGTTTAATCCCCTTCTGACGCTTGAACCTATCTGGTTCCTTAGGAGGAACGGATGGCTCGGGATCATCCGTAATCTGTAAAATTAACTTAATAGCCTCCAAAAGATCAGGAACATCCACATGTGAACCACCCTCCCCATCAGCCGTATCTGAGTCAGAACTTGTGGGGTCAGTGTAAGTGCGGTCTTCATCCGACGAGGTGTCAGTGACAGCAGTGGATTGTGAGGAGACAAGCGCTCGCTTAGAGGACCCCTTGGACGTAGGCGAGCGACGGTCAGACTTTTTAGTAGTCAGGGACTGGTTCAACTTCTTTATTTGAGCAGATAAATTGTCCGCCCACGGCGGGTTAGCTGCAGGGACCGGCATTGGGGGTCCCATAGGGAGTGTCAGTTTATGAACTAGCGTATGCTGAAGCGTGGAAAAAGCAGCCCACGGCGGGTCATTATTTGCCCCCATTGCCACCGTCCCACTGGGGGGCAAGGAGCCCCCAGAACCAGAGCCCAAAGCTGCCATATTCTCCTCATAGGTATCTGCGGCTTCAGCAACACCGGCACTGTGTTCAGCCCCAGAACCGTTACCCTCAGAAGCAGACATGATATAACTTGCAGTATCAGGTAACACAGTACAATTTGTCAGCAACACAATACCTCTAGCCCAAACCCCTGCGCAGTGTAGTCAGCAACAGCAGAGATAAAGGAGAGATATGGTGACTAAATCACAGAGAAAAGTACGTAATACAGTATATCTTTGTTAAAATCCTATATTAGCTAAAACCTGACGCACCAAGCCCCCTCAGGTTATAGAATATAGGGATAGCAAGTTGAGTGAAAGACACGAAATGGACACCACTCAGCTATCGAATGCACACACAAATAGTCACATTTTGTACAATGCAGAAGTTATTACTAACAATAATACTGCACTGGACTAGCTTACACAGCTATATAATAATAGATATAATAGTACACAGTAAGAACTGGATGTATATCACAGGGTAATTGTACTAGGAAACCCTGACTAAATGTACTCTTTCTTAACTAACACTGACTAAAAAAGGCAGGTAGAATACTTAAGTGTCTTGTAAAGTCACAGCACTGACAACCAGGCGGCTTTACATAGGAGGATTTGCCCAAGCATTCCCAAGAACAGTGAGCTGAGGGATAATGGCGCCGCAGACACTGCCAGGGAGTGAGGGAGAGACAGATATGCAGCTCCAGGGCGGGAACATTTGCAGAAAATGGCGCCCTGGGGCTGGGGGGGAGGGGCTTCAGGTCCAAGCTCTATCCCCCTGCTGGCAAAACCACCGGGTACTGCGGGCTCTAATAAAAGGGTTTATAGAGAAAACCTGACCTGTCCCATGCCCTGGTGATCTAGTGGGATTGCCTGTACTGCCACAGTGTCCACCGCCAGCGCACTCGGCCCGCCTCTCACTGACCGCACCGGATCGCGATAAAGACCGGGTCCCGCAAGCGGGACCCACTTACCACCTCCCGAATCGCGGCCACGCGATCCCGGAGAGCCCCCGTCGTGTGTACCTGACAAGAAGAAAACTGGAGCCTCCTGCTCTAGTTACCCGGCAACCAGGGCTCGGGAGAGTACAGCGCCGCTGGGGAGAGCCGGAGCTGCAGCTGTCAATGTCCACTGACATATAACACTGCTGCTGCCCTTGAAGTCTTCACTTTTTTCCTCAGAAAAAAAGCTCTTCTTAGGGCTGCCTGGAGCAGCCCCTCTGTTAAGTGCCAGCTACTGCAGCACCAACTACAAAACTGAGATCCTGTGCAGGGAGGCGGGGTGATATAGGAGGCGGCGCTATGCATTCTGGGAACAGTCAAAGCTTTGAGCCTGTTGGTGCCTCGGATCAAGATCCTACTCTACACCCCATTGTCCAATCCTTTTGGAGCCCAGTGTACCCCGCAGCAGAAATCCAAACGCATGGGCGTTTGCAGGGTGATTGACAGGAAGACGCTGTTTGTGGGTGGCAACTGACCGTTTTCCGGGAAAAATGCAGGCGGACTCAGGCATTTTGTGGAAGGGTGTCTGGTGTCAGCGCCAGCCCCGATCAGCAGGATTCCATCGCATAGGAAGTTTAAGTCCTGGGCTGCACAGAGACTGTACAAACTGATTTTTGAGCAGCTCTGCAACAGAAGCGATCGCAAATTTGCACAACGCTTTTCCCCTCCCCTTGTAGGCAGCAAAAAACACAGCCCAGCGATCAGATCTGAATTAGGGCCAGTGTTCAGGACAAATGCATGTTCTTAGTCACATTGTATGTGGTTTCAGTGTTCTCCCAATAAGATGAATGTAGGCGTGCCCGGACCATTGGGGGGTCAGGCCGCGTCGGCTGTGTGACGCCACAATCAGCCGCTCTGACCCAGGCAGCGACGAGTAGCTTCCTGCCAGCGCACAGGAGCTGTACTGGCTGGGAGCTACTCCGGAAGAACAAAAGCATCACCTGTGTGATGCTTTTGTACTTGTACGAAGGGGTAGGGCCTGACATGTGTGGCGGACTAGCCCTGTGCCGGGCGTCCCCCCGCATGTCAGGGAAGCTGATCGTAGATGTGCTAAATTTAGCACATCTACAATCAGGTCTGAATCACCCCCACTATTGGGTGGAAGAGAGCAATGTAGCAGCATCACTCGCTCTGCAATTATATCATAATCAGTGATTATTATACAATGGCAGGTAGAGTGATGCTGCTACATTGCTCACTTGAGGGGAGGGACTAGAGGTGTGACATCACCAGGTGAGAGGGGCTGTGTGTGTGGCATCTGCAAGGTGGGAGGGGCTAGGGGTGGGGCCATGGCACCTATGGTAAGCACTGCCGTTGCCAGGATACCGAACAGTTAACAGCCCGCCAGTCGGCATGTAATGTTTATTTACTTATGAGTGCACATACACCACTGTCTTCTAACAAACATGTTGCCTGTTTGGGGCTTCCATGTACATGTGCAGACTGAAAGGAGCATTCAATTCCTAAGCATGGGTAGAGAGCTGGTGAGTAGTGTAAGACCAATGGTTTCACAAAGTTTGTGGCACACAGAACTGCGTAGGCATAGGAGAGCAGAGCATAAGCTCTGGTACAGTAGGAGAACTATGCTGATACTTCCCCCAAATTTTGCTATAGGTCCTAGCGATGTGATGTTTTGCCCCTGTCCCCATCCACAGAGAATGAGTGTCATCATAATTATTTAATGAGTAGAATATTGATATTGACCATAGTCCGGACTCATTAAGTATTGGGAATGCAAAGCTGCTCGCAGAAGCTTTGCATTTGCAGTCCTTAGCAATGCAAATGCAGGAGGAGGTGCATACCAACTCCTGCCTGCATTTGTAATGCGATCGCAAATCAGATGAACATCGCAACCACCGGTCACGATGTTCATCTGTGACGGCAGACTGTGTAAGCTTCATCTTACACAGCCTTGCTGTCACAGTGTGTCTTGTGGGACCAAGACACACTGTTTCTTGGTCCCACAAGACACAAGACCCACAAGACCGCGTTCGGGAACCGTTTTCCCGAACACGGTTGCCCCTATCCTCGATAGAGATAAACTACCAACCAATCAGCTCCTAACTGTCAGTTTTCAAACATAGCCAGTAGCATGGCAGTTAGGGAGCTGATTGGCTGGTACTTTATCTCTCTCCACTTTACCACTCTCCAAGGCTTAGTACATATCCCCTAATTTCTAAAGAGCACACAAGTCATATTGGCTGCACATTGTGTACCAGTGCATTATTAAATTACTTTATGTGGGTGTTTCCTTTTTCTCCACTACTTGTAGATAAACAGAAATATAGATTGATTTGTATGGATTTTTTTTTTTAAAGAGTATATTGTATAATGTTCATTAAAAGTGTTCTCCGGGAACATGAATGTGGGGAAAATAGCTGCTGTAGGCAATATTAACGGTGAGTCATAAACTGTTAAATGCACAGAGTAATTTACTGTCTACAATAAAGATTATGTCTAGTCATGTCATTCTAGACAAAACAATGGCTCATGAACATACAGTTCTCTATAATGTTATCAATCACTAAATAATATTTTACAACAATGGCAAAAGTTTAAGTAGTCAGTCTGAGTAGCTGTAGTATTCCTGTCTGCTGACTTATGCTTATGATACCCATAAATACATCTTTAAAATGTGCCATATTTGACATTGATATTCAATAATTAAAATTATGCCATAAACCACATATATACCACACGTATAGAGATACACCATATAGTTACATCATTACTAAATCTGTTTCCACTTCCTCATTTACATGCTGGAACCACTGGCATGACCCAGGACATACCTGCAGTGAAGGGTAAAGAAGGAATAAAAACGGAGAAATAATTAAACAAGTGAATTAATCTGGAAGTAAAAACAAGAATGATACGTAGTCAGCTTTTATATTCTATTGAATCGGAAAATGTTACGGTAGCAGGTTCTTTTGAAGAACGCTGCTTTTAGCAAAACCATGGGCTCTTGCAGACTGATTAATAGCCAGATTCTGCTAGGGTGATTATGTATCTCAGTGTCGCAGAAAAATCTCAAACATGTTAACACATTATTATATATATGCATCACAGGCATTTGGAAACATTTTTGACAAAGATTACATCAGATTTTTCCATTTATGCAGGCATATTTATATTGCTCATCTAAAGCAGCTTGAACTTAGCCAACAGTCCCGTTATTTAAAATATGTATGAAGATTTCAGATTGTAAACATTATAGACAGATGGAATTAAGCCTGACAGCAATGACCTGGACATACAGACAATTGAATGCTAAAAGGAAGGTCCTTTTGATATGAGTGTGGTATACAGGGGGGTACACACATAGAGATGTGTGCTGAGTAGGGCTGAATTAAGGCTATGGGGGGGCTCGGGGCACTTCTGATAGTGGGGCCCCTAATAAAAAGGCAGGTAGATGACTTATCTGAATATATATATTTATTTATATCTTAGATGGTGAGGCACTTAGATGGTGAGGCTTCAATCGCTTTGGAGTCTTTGTGTTATTATTCAGCCTGAGTGCCTCACCCTCTAAGAAATATGTCTACTATTATTGTGAAGGCACCAGTACTACTATTATTGTGAAGGCACCAGTACTACTATTATTGTGAAGGCAACAGTACTACTATTATTGTGAAGGCACCAGCTTGATGCTGGACTGCTCAGATATTATACTCCTGTTGGAACTAAGATGTCCTGTAGTGCCTCCTGATGAAGGTCCCAAGGGGACCGAAAACGTTTGGGAATCATGTTTAAGCTGAGTATGCTTTAATAAACGTATTTTGTCTTTAAAAAAAAAAAAAAAAAACATTTGAAAGACTTGGGAATTCCCCCTCTTTGCTTGTTTATATATATATGTATATATAATATATATATATATATATATATATATATATACACACACACATACTGTATGTATATATATATATGTATATCTGTGTATATATATGTGTATATATATATATATATATATATATATAATTATATATATACAATATATACACACATAGTCAGATCCTAAAATTTTAACTTAATTTACACTAGCAGTTTACCTCAGCCAATCTTACTTTTTGTTCTGCCCCTGACACAACAGGAGAGGAGAGCATGTTTCTCTCTGCCTCTCCTCCAAGCAGTTTGCAAACTCGGACCTCCGCCTGCGCTGGCTCGGCTCCACGCATCGCCAGGGATCCCTTCCTTCTCCTTTCCGGCAGCCTGCGGGCCCAGCCAATGACTGAGCCGTAGGCTGCCTGTTTCACACAGTATTGGACAGCTGAGCCGTTGCTCAGCTGTCATGTACTGAAATACGGCGACGGATTCGATCTGTGGCGAGTTGTGGGGGCCCATTTAAAAAGGGGTCCCGGGGTACTTATCCCCAGGGCCCCCCCCATTAATCCGGCTCTGGTGCTGAGTGATCTATCACAGACCGCTCAGCACACATCTCTACCCCTGCTCAGCACTCAGCGTGATGTGTGCTGAGCGGAGGAGGGGAGGGACGGGGTGGCCGCTCACTTCACACAGCAGTGAAGTGAGCAACCTGACTAGATTGTGCCTGCATGCAGGCACAATCTAGAACTGATTACTAAGAAATGAATGCCCTTATTTATCAATGACTAATAAATTTCATTGTGAGTGATAAATTGCACCAGCAAATCAGCTCCTAACTTCCATGACACAGGCTGTGTTTGAAAAATGAAAGGAGCGGATTGGCTGGTGCAATTTATCACTCACAGTGAAATGTATCACTCATTGATAAATAAGGGCAACAGCAAGGATCTCTCTGTGCTTACCCCCCTTTAAGGGTTTTTAACAAAATGTTTAGAACACACATTGAATATTCCTGGCCGTTAGAACCATGACTTTTTCTACACTCAGATCATTGTTGAGCCTATATTGTGACATGGCTGCAGCTCCTGTTATACCCCTTTTACACTCGCACTCCCGGGTCACTCCCGGGATGCGTCCCAGGATGCATTCCCGGGAGTGACCCCTTTCACACTGCACTAATACCTGGGATGGACCCGGGACAGCCCCATTTACACTGATCCCGGGATATCCCTATAATTCAGGTGCTGGGGGCGGAGCTGGAGGCGGAGCCAAAGGCAGTGGGGCATGAAAAGGAGAGATGGACACATTGGAGCACCCTCATCGATGGCTACCATCGATAGTCATGTAATCACTAACCATCGATGGTATAAAAAAAAATATATATTAAAAATAAAAATATATTTGTGATCATCTCCCATCGATGATTTAAAGCATCAGTGCTTCATTCCCGGGCAGCTCAGTCTGTTAAGCAAACTTGGGGAAGGAGGACGAGAGTCGAAGAGCCGTCATCATTATAAAGATGAGGTCTCCGGCAAGGCGAATGGGCTCTGAAAGATGACATCATCTTTTCTGAGCCCAAGAAAGCTCAAATCCGGGGCCTTTTAACAGTCCCGGGATAGTGAATCCCGGGACAGGCCCTTTCACACTACACAGCTTCCCGGGACGGTCCCGGGACCAACCCTGGACGAGACCTGGGTTGAAATCCCGGGATGCTCGTCCCGGGAAATTGACCCTGTACCCTTTCACACTGACAAAAATCCCGGGATGATGCGCGTTCACGTGCAATATCCCGGGATTTTCATGCGAGTGTAAAAGGGGTATTATTCGGTTGTATTCCTACACCTTACAGTACATTCTGAATGCCTGGTCCTACTTTCCTGTTTCTGCAACACAGAGTTTCTTTCATTCTGCTAACCATGTACAGATTGAGATCCTGACTCCTTACTCATACCTCCCAACATGACCCTCTCCAGGAGGGACAGAATGCTCTGCTCCTGGACTTTCTCTTATTTTATGATTGCCATCAACTGTGCTGAAACACCTTTCTTATCCACTAACCTGTTCAAAACAGGTGCCGGCAATCATACATGAAGAGAAAAATTCCCAAGCAGAGCATTGTGTCCGTCCTGGAGAGGGTCATGTTGGGAGGTATGCCTACAAGTGTGATATCCTGAGTTTCTCACTACCTACTACCAGTGTGATACCCAGAGTTCCAGACATTGAGCCTATTTATTTATTTATTTCTTTATTTATTTATTTATTAACAGTTTCTTTGATAGCGCAGCAAATTCCGTTGCTCTTTACATTTGGACACAATGATACAACAAAACTGGGTAATAAACAAACAGTCAGAGGTAGGAAGGCCCTGCTCGCAAGCTTACCATCTATAGGATTCAGATTGAATCGCTGAAGCCCTTTGCGGAGAGAACGCTCGCGCACCCGGGAGCCCAGTGAGATGCTAAAAGCATCTCAGGGCTGCGATCGCCTCTGCTGATTGACAGGCAGAGGCAGTCGTGGGGCAGTCGTGGGACGTGCCAACAGCGTTAGAACACCGTTGGCGGGGTGCGGTCCAGACAAAGCAGGCATGTCCAGTCCTTTGTGGGGGTGGGCCGCGGCGGCTGCGTGACATCACACACAGCTGCTGCGACCCGGGACGAGGCTGGTAGCAGACTGCCAGCACGCAGGAGCTGCGCTGCCAGGTAGCTACTCAGCGGATGCAAAAGCATCGCCACTGTGCGATGCTTTTGCACCCGTGCAGGAGGGGGGGGGGGGCGGTAGGGCCTGACATGTGGGGCAGACTAGCATCCCCCCGCATGTCTGAGAAACTGATCGTAGATGTGCTAACTTTAGCACATCTATGATCAGATCTGAATTACCCCCAATGTGCTAACAATTTGCCATCGTCAGTACATGATATCCTGCTTTTATTGGATGAAAGTGAGTTCCTGGTGCCTTGCTACCTGTGTGTTGTCCTGAAATCCTGAGACACTGTTACCCATATGATAAAGTGAGTTCCAGACACCCTGCTACCAGTGTGCTGTCCTGAGTTCCTGACACGCTTCCACTCATGTGCTATCCTAAGATCCTCATACTCGGCCCCCTGTGTGCTATTTTAAGATTCTGACATTTTGCTATCCATTTGCAATTATGGGGCTGATACATAAATGAATACAAGTCAATCACAATTGCACTTGCATTGCATGCACAAAACTAAATGCATATATTGGCCACTTAGCAGAGTTGTATGAGTTTCTGTGGCTGGTCTGACCATAATGATGCCATTGGTTTAATCATACTTGCCTACTTGACCCTCTCCATGAGGGAGAAAATGCTCTGTTCCTGGACTTTCCAGGTAATGTATGATTGCCATCACCTGTGGTGAAACACCTTTCTTATCAATTAACTAGCTCACCACAGGTGATAGCAATCATACATTACCAGGAAAGTCCAGGAACAGAGCATTTTCTCCCTCATGGAGAGGGTCAGGTAGGCAAGTATGGGTTTAATACTTGTCATCATCATCAGTGCTCACTTGTACTAGTCCTGTGCTTGGTGTAAAAGATGCCTCTGAAAATAAATCTTGGCGTGACCTCTTATAAGAGGGTTTCTTGCAGCCAAAAGAGCTCCCATCCAAATTGGGTTATGGTAGCTTTAGGGGAAATTACCCCAAAGCAAAGTCGCACCAGCTTGATTATGTGTCATGTAACATCAGATTTTACTTACTTATTAATTTTATTAACTTTTTAAATAAATATATCAAATGACCAAGAGGCTCATTGCTTTTATCGGGTGTTACTGGTGCAAGGGATTCTTTTCAGAGGAAGAAGGCCTGAGGAAGGGAAAATGAATACGCGTTGCAAACAGATGGGACCCCATTTGAACTGCACCATTCTACCCATGCCTGAGGATTGAGGACCATCATTCTTGGAGTATAACCGGCACTCTAACTATGCTCTGGTCTGATTTATTACTCAGACATAGGGGGTCATTCCGAGTTGTTCGCTCGTTGACGATTTTCGCTATACTGCGATTAGTCACTTACTGCGCATGCGCAAGGTTCGCAGAGCGCATGCGCTTAGTTATTTTACACAAAAGTTAGGTATTTTACTCACGGCATGACAAAGCTTTTTCATCGTTCTGGTGATCGTAGTGTGATTGACAGGAAGTGGGTGTTTCTGGGCGGAAACTGTCCGTTTTCTGGGAGTGTGCGAAAAAATGCTGTCGTTTCTGGGAAAAACGCGGGAGTGTCTGAAGAAACGGGGGAGTGTCTGGGCGAACGCTGGGTGTGTTTGTGACGTCAAACCAGGAACGAAACTGACTGAACTGATCGCAATGTAGGAGTAAGTCTGGAACTACTCAGAAACTGCTAAGAAATTTCTATTCGCAATTCTGCTAATCTTTCATTCGCAATTCTGCTAAGCTAAAATACACTCCCAGAGGGCGGCGGCTTAGCGTGTGCAATGCTGCTAAAAGCAGCTAGCGAGCGAACAACTCGGAATGAGGGCCATAGTTCAATCTGAAATCCGCTGGAGTACCTTTGATGTGAACTCTACAATAAAGAAATCCACACCTGAATGCTGTTTGCCGTGGGATATCTTATGCTGTTTACCCTCATTTGTTTGGGGTTATCTGTAAGGTAATCAGACCACCATAAGGGGTGTTTCTTTGCACTGATTGGAAAAAACACTCATCCTTCTTATAGTTTGATTTTTGCTGTTATTGCCTTGATTTTATATTTCTTTTTGAGATTTTTAAGAGATAATCACACTATTAAGAGGGGTCTAAAGGTGTTTACTATCCTATGATTCTACCTATAAATTATTGTTCAAAATAATATAGGTTTTAAAACAGACTACACCATGTCTGTTTTTTTCTTTTGAGGGAACATGAATGGATAAAGAGGAGCGCCATTTCCATTGACAAACCTTTTTGTATCTTGTAAATTGAAAGAGGAAGAAGTAGGATAGTAGCCCTTATTTATTACCTCGAACCATCATGGAAAAGAAGGGATAAGAAATGGACAATTTAAAAGTGGACTAAACCACTGGACAATACTTATATTGAAGTGCCCCCTTGGATATTTTTGAGTATATTTATTCATATATTCAACTCTGCATAGCTCACAATTTCACCAACATGCCCTTGCTGAACTTAGGTGGACATGTACTAAGCAGTGATAAAAGTGGAGAAGAGAGCCAGTGGAGAAGTTGCCCTTGGCAAATAATCAGCTGCTCTGTATACTTTTATAGTATGCAAACTATAAATATTATGTCAATGCCATGGGCAACTTCTCCACTGGCTCACTTCTTCACTTTTATTACTGCTTAGTACATGCCCCCCTTAGCCTGTATGAGAATGACCAATTTCAGTCCAATTCTGCCTACAAATGGAGATGTGACTGAAATACAGATGTAGGCATGCTCATCTTACTTCGATGCAGCATGCTTCAACACGACTTGATGCGTGACATCCAGGCTGCGACTGTTCGTCCTAAAGGAATTAGTGAAGTGATTATCAGCTGCACATAGTCACAGCCTGACACGCCATGCAGCAAGCGGTGTTGCACCATGCAGCATTGCAGTAAGATGAGCATGGCTACATACTGTATGTATATATACAACTTTGCATTGCCCATACTTGCATATGCTTGGTTTTAGCACATGTGCAGTGTAAAAAAGGTACGGTATGCTCTGCAACTGGACTCTGCATCAAAGCCGAGCTGTCTGGGTCAGTGAAGCTCCTGTCAAATGCAGCCCATCAGTCACCTTTCTTTCAGCCACAGAGGTCACTGGTTACATAAATTTTATGTAACAAGGACAGTTCAATATGATTCTACAGAACATGAGTCTAATCATGCTGGGATGTTATTTGCTTGATTATCTCGTGCCGCATCAATCTGGAAGCCCCTGCTTTCAGTCTTTTACCTAGGTCTTTCCATTTATTTGTACACTACATTTATACAGTATTTAGACCTATATTTGTAAAATGTCAGCATACCATTTCTTCCAGAAACAAAGGATTTTCCACATTTTACGTCATCATGATATTTTGTTAAGTGTTCATCTACTGTCCTTGTCTGCTGCTTTTGTGCTTCAATACTCTGTGAAGTCTGGTGTGCATAGGAAACAGGTACCCTTATTGGCAATGTTTCCCAACCACGGTCCTCAAGGCACACTAACAGTCTAGGTTTTATTTATATCCAGACTTGAGCACAGATGGTTAAATAAAAATAACTGAGGTACTAATTAAGTCACCTGTGCTCAAGTATAGCCAGCCTTAAAACAGGGACTGGTAGTGAGCCTTGAGTACTGTGGTTGGGAACCCCTGCTTTATGGTAACTACATGGGTCAACATTGTAAGGTCTGATAAATTGCTTAACATCTTTTCATTAGAATTTTTGCAAATCTTATTCCTTCTCTATAACATACCACCCAACATGATCCATTCCAGGAGGGACAACATGCTCTGTTCCTGGATATCCCTCCTAATGTATGATTGCCATCACCTGTGGTGAAACGCCTTTCTTATCAATTAAGTACAGTAGTTCAACACAGGTGATTGCAGTCATACTTTAAGAAGGATGTCCAAAAACAGAGTACTTTGGGGGTCATTCCGACCCATTCGCACGCTGCGGTTCATTGCAGCGCTGCGAACGGGTCGGAACTTCGCAGGCGCGTCATTGCCCGGCGATGGCTGTCGCCGGGCAGTGACGCCGCATACAAAGACCGCAAGAAGATTGACAGGAGGAAGGCGTTCCGGGGCATCCCATCCTTTCTAACCGGGACACTGATGAATTACACAGGTTCTGTGGCTGATTAAAACCAGATGAAACGCAGGCTTGAAGTCAGCCAGCCACAGAACCTGTGTAATTCATTAGTGTCGCGGAAACCAATACAAATGTGGGAGGCCCTATAAACTCCACACAGATAGGGCCTTTGTCATTTTTGTTGTATATGTAGCAGATTGTTTGTTTTAAGGGTTAAATAAATATATGTTTTCATGCCAAGATATTAATATTCTTATTTGTTTTTATTTATAGAGTGGCACTTTATTAACTATGTATGTTAATCATATTTTTTATGATGTGTCTTGGTGTGTTACCAGTGCCAGCTCTCACTCTTGCATGTAGATTTTAGATAGTTTTATGTGTAAGAGACAGTTCCTCCCTCTGGGCACAATGATGTTTAGATGGACTTGGACAAATGAGCTATAACTTTGTATGTATGGTAAAACTGTATATTCCCATACTTCCCTACATGACACATTCCAGGAGGGACACAATGCTCTGCTGCTAGACTTCCCTCTTAATTTATGATTGTCATCACCTGTGTTGAAACACCTTTCTCATCAGTGACCTATTTCAACACAGGTGACGACAATCATACATTAAGAGGGAAGTCCAGCAGCAGAAAATTTTGTCCCTCCTGGAATGGGTCATGTTGGGAGGTTTGCTTGGTATGCTATAACAGTATTGTGTTGGGTCCATTGGCAAACCTCCCAACATGACCCTCTCCAGGAGGGACAGAATGCCCTGCTCCTGGACCTCCGTCTTAATACTGTATATGATTGCCATCACCTGGGGTGAAACACCTTTCTTATCCAATAACTTGTTCAAAACAGGCAATCATACATTAAGAGGATAGTCCAGGAGCAGAGTATTTTGTCCCTCCTGGAGAGGGTCATGTTGGGAGGTATGTTATTGGGACATAAGGGAATTTGGTAAAAAATACTTGTAAAGTATAAACCTAATTAAATACTATATACAGTATGTTTATAGCGGTTAACTGTAGCTTTTTTTTTTCATCTTATAACTTACTGTTTGTTTACTATTAAAGTTAACTCTGCTGCTTACTTCTAAATACTAAGTCAGAGGTTCCCAAACTGTGTGCTGTGGCTCCCTGGGGTGCCTCGGGACACTTGCAGGGGTGCCCTGGTTTGGTGGATCAGGACCAATTCAAATTATTCATGGTCAATATTATAGGCAAAACCAGTGCTGGTGGCTGCCAGTCATAAAATATGTGGCCAAACAGAAGCAAATCTTGTCCCTCACCACACAACTGACCCTAAGGATGACATATAAACGTGATCTACTTAATGTAATATTTCTTTCTTAATTTCTCAATAAGAAATTTTTGGCCTAGGGGTGCCGTGAAAAAAATTCTGATATTCTAGGGTGCTGTGATTCAAAAAAGTTTGGAAACCACTGTACTAAGGGGTACATTTACTAAGATGGGAGTTATATTTAATATGGGATGTTGCCTATAGCAACAAATCAGATTCCAGGTAATATCTTCTAGAAGGTGCTAGATAAATGAGAAGTAAAATCTGATTGGTTGCTATGGGCAACATCCCCTCTTAAATAGAACTCCCATCTTAGTAAATTTACACCTAAGTGCCACAGAAAATAATGGGGCAGATGTATTAACCTGGAGAAGGCATAAGGGAGTGATAAACCAGTGATAAGTGTAAGGTGATAAAGGAACCAGCCAATCAGATCCTAACTGTTAATTTACATATTGGAGCTGGTTGGCTGGTGTCTTTCACCTTGCACTTATCACTGGTTCCTTTTGCCTTCTCCAGGTTAATACATCTGCCCTAATATGTAGAAAAACCTGCAACATTGCTGCAAACTATTACATTTAAAAGTAAGCTGAGGCTATCTACTTAGTGCAGTGGTTCTCAAACTTTTTGGAATCACGGCACCCTAGAGTATCAGATATTTTTCACGGCACCCCTAGGCCAAAAGTTTGTTATTGAGAAATTTAGATAGAAATATTAAATTAAGTAAATTGTGTTTATATGTCATCCTTAGGGTCAGTTGTGTGATGAGGGATGAGATTTGCTCCTGTTTGTCCACATAGTTTATGAATGGCAGCTACCAGCACTAGTTTTGCCTATTACATTGACCATAAATAATTTTAATTGGTCCTGGACCACCAACCCAAGGCACCCCTGCAAGTGTCCTGAGGCACCTCAGGGTGCCACAGCACACAGTTTGAGAATCACTGACTAATGTTTTATGTGTCAAATGTTCAGCTAATTACTGCACTGCACTGCACATCCCAGACGCTGCCAAATCAACACTAGGTGGCACTCTTACACTACCAATGTAGATGTTCTACAGCAGACTCAAGAACTTACTCATTATTAAAAAAAGCATGTACCTTTGTATTAGGGATCACAGCCATCAATATATTTAAGATCATTGAAGACAATGAGGGAAGTGCAAATATTGGACTTCCTTGGCACAACTATGCTACATTTGGAAATTCTGCAACAATAGATTGTGTAGTATTTTGACCAGTTTAGCTAAGATCTTTGTTTTAATTTCTTCTCTTAAAGCTTTTAGTATATATATTTTGGAGAAATATGTTGGTACAAATATTGATCGTTCTACATTTTTTCACAAAATTCTCAGCATGCAGTTTACAAAACCCAACAAGCTTGATCTGCATCTTCAAATCATCTGCAATATACAAAACCTGACATGTCTTTGTAGTGTGTGACAGGGAGGGCAGGAATTAAACCAGACTCACCCAGCAAGAGAGTTTGTGTTTTTGGTATTTTCTAAGCATAATGCATTTGAAGCATATAATACAAACATAATGAAAACAGCTACCACCAGCCTATACCATGAATGCCACATTTCAACATAACCCCCTGAAAGGGATAACAACCCTCTACTCATCCATCTCCATGTACTAAAAATCTACATGGGGATCCTTCATGTCAGAGAGGTACATAAACTGTTTATACTAGAACCAGCTACATAGATTTTGTCATTCAATGCATAACAGACACAAGGTAGCTACTACAGACTGTGAACAAGCTACATAAATAATGAAAATATATATATAAAGGTATTAAGCAGGGTAATGGGCCACTGAGAGTGGCCAGTGTGACCTAATTTACCTTGTCCATAACACATAATAGGAGGTAATTGGTTTCTGTCAGATTGCATCCTATTGTCTGTGTTTTTGGGGCAGGAAATGTGAATAATTTAGGATTGTTGGTAGAATGCTGTGTAATAAAATGGCACTATATAAATAATGGTTAATCATGGGAAGAATTTGATCACTCAGTATCACTAAGGAACGATTAGCATTGACCTTGCTTTCTAAATGAATGACTGCACACAACCAGTGGTGGATTTCCCACTTGGCAGATGCCTATAGGCACTTTCTTTTGTCATTACGACTTTTTTTTTATATCTTATTTTTCAATCGGGAGTGGAACAATGGTCAGCAAATTGTGGTCCAGAAGCTGGTAGTGCGGTGAGGTTGGTGTTGCTTTGGAGATGTCGAGGCATCCGGACTAGCTCCGAAAAGAAGGGAGCAGTGGCATGATGGGGGTTGGTGGTGATGCCAATAATGTGCCTAGGGGCAGCCTGATCCACAAATCCCCCCCTGCACCAAACTCCTTCTCGGAGAATGCACCCCACAACAAAACAGAACCACCAGTATACTGCATTGTATGAAATATGTACTCGGGGCTGTAGGGTTGTTTATGCTGGTACCACATATACACTAATCCATTTGTAGAGAAGATGATTCATCTGACCACATCACTTTTCTCAGCTACTAGGTAGGCAATTGCATTTACTATGTGTACAAGATGTGAAGAGCAATGACTATGATGTTGTCTTCTGTGCAGTTCTCTTTGACCTTTATCAATGAAAATTACTTTCTGCCACAGGTTTATATTTGCAGTCTAATAATCTGTACTTACTCCCGTTTTACCTTGTACTATACTTCAAATGAATACACAGATGTTCCTCTGTGACATACTTCAGACGTTGCTTTCCAAGTAACTGATGTCTCTTCTTGCAGCAACACCACTAGGTATAACTATAGGTAACCAGAGCAGTCCAGCAGTGGTTTATATGGTCCTGACCATGTTGGGGGGTTATCTGCTTAATTCATTTGTAATGAAAGTGTTACTTTAAGCCTGACTTCTGGATTTATATTAACAGTGTCATATTAAAACTGTTGTAAATCCATATGTGCAGTGCTAGACCAATGAGCACCACTCCAAATACTTGTTTCATGCGTGATCGTCACCAAAACATCCATCACTCATATTAATTCTGGGCCATTTTCTACTTTCATTTCTCATTACAGTATACTGCAAGCTACCAGTCTGAGGGTTCTATCATACACATTGGGACCCATATTTGGAAATACTGTAACCCTTCATCCCTAGGTTAGTTCGACCATGACCAGATCATAATGTATAATCTGTGAAGGTCAATATTCTATTCTAAATGAAAATACAGGTACAAATAGAGATGAGCGGGTTCGGTTTCTCTGAATCCGAACCCGCACGAACTTCATGTTTTTTTCACGGGTCCGAGCAGACTCGGATCCTCCCGCCTTGCTCGGTTAACCCGAGCGCGCCCGAACGTCATCATGACGCTGTCGGATTCTCGCGAGACTCGGATTCTATATAAGGAGCCGCGCGTCGCCGCCATTTTCACACGTGCATTGAGATTGATAGGGAGAGGACGTGGCTGGCGTCCTCTCCATTAGAAATTAGATTAGAAGAGAGAGAGAGATTGTGCAGAGTCAGACAGAGTTTACCACAGTGACCAGTGCAGTTGTTGTTAGTTAACTTTTATTTATTTTAATATAATATATCCGTTCTCTGCTATATCCGTTCTCTGCCTGAAAAAAAACGATACACAGCAGCAGCCAGTCACACAGTGTGACTCAGTCTGTGTGCACTCAGCTCAGCCCAGTGTGCTGCACATCAATGTATAAAAGGCAAAGCTTATAATAATTGTGGGGGAGACTGGGGAGCACTGCAGGTTGTTATAGCAGGAGCCCCCAGGAGTACATAATATTATATTAATTTAAAATTAAACAGTGCACACTTTTGCTGCAGGAGTGCCACTGCCAGTGTGACTAGTGGTGACCAGTGCCTGACCACCAGTATAGTAGTATATTGTTGTATGTATTGTATACTATCTCTTTATCAACCAGTCTATATTAGCAGCAGACACAGTACAGTGCGGTAGTTCACGGCTGTGGCTACCTCTGTGTCGGCAGTCGGAACTCGGCAGGCAGTCCGTCCATCCATAATTGTATTACAATATATACCACCTAACCGTGGTATTTTTTTTTCTTTCTTTATACCGTCGTCATAGTGTCATACTAGTTGTTACGAGTATACTACTATCTCTTTATCAACCAGTGTACAGTGCGGTAGTTCACGGCTGTGGCTACCTCTGTGTCGGCAGTCGGCAGGCAGTCCGTCCATCCATAATTGTATTATTATTATAATATATACCACCTAACCGTGGTTTTTTTTTCATTCTTTATACCGTCATAGTGTCATACTAGTTGTTACGAGTATACTACTATCTCTTTATCAACCAGTGTACAGTGCGGTAGTTCACGGCTGTGGCTACCTCTGTGTCGGCAGTCGGCAGGCAGTCCGTCCATCCATAATTGTATTATTATTATAATATATACCACCTAACCGTGGTTTTTTTTTCATTCTTTATACCGTCGTCATAGTGTCATACTAGTTGTTACGAGTATACTACTATCTCTTTATCAACCAGTGTACAGTGCGGTAGTTCACGGCTGTGGCTACCTCTGTGTCGGCAGTCGGCAGGCAGTCCGTCCATCCATAATTGTATTATTATTATAATATATACCACCTAACCGTGGTTTTTTTTTCATTCTTTATACCGTCGTCATAGTGTCATACTAGTTGTTACGAGTATACTACTATCTCTTTATCAACCAGTGTACAGTGCGGTAGTTCACGGCTGTGGCTACCTCTGTGTCGGCAGTCGGCAGGCAGTCCGTCCATCCATAATTGTATTATTATTATAATATATACCACCTAACCGTGGTTTTTTTTTCATTCTTTATACCGTCGTCATAGTGTCATACTAGTTGTTACGAGTATACTACTATCTCTTTATCAACCAGTGTACAGTGCGGTAGTTCACGGCTGTGGCTACCTCTGTGTCGGCAGTCGGCAGGCAGTCCGTCCATCCATAATTGTATTATTATTATAATATATACCACCTAACCGTGGTTTTTTTATACCACCTAACCGTGGCAGTCCGTCCATAATTGTATACTAGTATCCAATCCATCCATCTCCATTGTTTACCTGAGGTGCCTTTTAGTTCTGCCTATAAAATATGGAGAACAAAAAAGTTGAGGTTCCAAAATTAGGGAAAGATCAAGATCCACTTCCACCTCGTGCTGAAGCTGCTGCCACTAGTCATGGCCGAGACGATGAAATGCCAGCAACGTCGTCTGCCAAGGCCGATGCCCAATGTCATAGTACAGAGCATGTCAAATCCAAAACACCAAATATCAGAAAAAAAAGGACTCCAAAACCTAAAATAAAATTGTCGGAGGAGAAGCGTAAACTTGCCAATATGCCATTTACCACACGGAGTGGCAAGGAACGGCTGAGGCCCTGGCCTATGTTCATGGCTAGTGGTTCAGCTTCACATGAGGATGGAAGCACTCAGCCTCTCGCTAGAAAACTGAAAAGACTCAAGCTGGCAAAAGCACCGCAAAGAACTGTGCGTTCTTTGAAATCCCAAATCCACAAGGAGAGTCCAATTGTGTCGTTTGCGATGCCTGACCTTCCCAACACTGGACGTGAAGAGCATGCGCCTTCCACTATTTGCATGCCCCCTGCAAGTGCTGGAAGGAGCACCCGCAGTCCAGTTCCTGATAGTCAGATTGAAGATGTCAGTGTTGAAGTACACCAGGATGAGGAGGATATGGGTGTTGCTGGCGCTGGGGAGGAAATTGACCAGGAGGATTCTGATGGTGAGGTGGTTTGTTTAAGTCAGGCACCCGGGGAGACACCTGTTGTCCGTGGGAGGAATATGGCCGTTGACATGCCAGGTGAAAATACCAAAAAAATCAGCTCTTCGGTGTGGAGGTATTTCACCAGAAATGCGGACAACAGGTGTCAAGCCGTGTGTTCCCTTTGTCAAGCTGTAATAAGTAGGGGTAAGGACGTTAACCACCTCGGAACATCCTCCCTTATACGTCACCTGCAGCGCATTCATAATAAGTCAGTGACAAGTTCAAAAACTTTGGGTGACAGCGGAAGCAGTCCACTGACCAGTAAATCCCTTCCTCTTGTAACCAAGCTCACGCAAACCACCCCACCAACTCCCTCAGTGTCAATTTCCTCCTTCCCCAGGAATGCCAATAGTCCTGCAGGCCATGTCACTGGCAAGTCTGACGAGTCCTCTCCTGCCTGGGATTCCTCCGATGCATCCTTGCGTGTAACGCCTACTGCTGCTGGCGCTGCTGTTGTTGCCGCTGGGAGTCGATGGTCATCCCAGAGGGGAAGTCGTAAGCCCACTTGTACTACTTCCAGTAAGCAATTGACTGTTCAACAGTCCTTTGCGAGGAAGATGAAATATCACAGCAGTCATCCTACTGCAAAGCGGATAACTGAGTCCTTGACAACTATGTTGGTGTTAGACGTGCGTCCGGTATCCGCCGTTAGTTCACAGGGAACTAGACAATTTATTGAGGCAGTGTGCCCCCGTTACCAAATACCATCTAGGTTCCACTTCTCTAGGCAGGCGATATCGAGAATGTACACGGACGTCAGAAAAAGACTCACCAGTGTCCTAAAAAATGCAGTTGTACCCAATGTCCACTTAACCACGGACATGTGGACAAGTGGAGCAGGGCAGGGTCAGGACTATATGACTGTGACAGCCCACTGGGTAGATGTATGGACTCCCGCCGCAAGAACAGCAGCGGCGGCACCAGTAGCAGCATCTCGCAAACGCCAACTCTTTCCTAGGCAGGCTACGCTTTGTATCACCGCTTTCCAGAATACGCACACAGCTGAAAACCTCTTACGGCAACTGAGGAAGATCATCGCGGAATGGCTTACCCCAATTGGACTCTCCTGTGGATTTGTGGCATCGGACAACGCCAGCAATATTGTGTGTGCATTAAATATGGGCAAATTCCAGCACGTCCCATGTTTTGCACATACCTTGAATTTGGTGGTGCAGAATTTTTTAAAAAACGACAGGGGCGTGCAAGAGATGCTGTCGGTGGCCAGAAAAATTGCGGGACACTTTCGGCGTACAGGCACCACGTACAGAAGACTGGAGCACCACCAAAAACTACTGAACCTGCCCTGCCATCATCTGAAGCAAGAAGTGGTAACGAGGTGGAATTCAACCCTCTATATGCTTCAGAGGTTGGAGGAGCAGCAAAAGGCCATTCAAGCCTATACAATTGAGCACGATATAGGAGATGGAATGCACCTGTCTCAAGTGCAGTGGAGAATGATTTCAACGTTGTGCAAGGTTCTGATGCCCTTTGAACTTGCCACACGTGAAGTCAGTTCAGACACTGCCAGCCTGAGTCAGGTCATTCCCCTCATCAGGCTTTTGCAGAAGAAGCTGGAGGCATTGAAGAAGGAGCTAACACGGAGCGATTCCGCTAGGCATGTGGGACTTGTGGATGCAGCCCTTAATTCGCTTAACAAGGATTCACGGGTGGTCAATCTGTTGAAATCAGAGCACTACATTTTTGCCACCGTGCTCGATCCTAGATTTAAAGCCTACCTTGGATCTCTCTTTCCGGCAGACACAGGTCTGCTGGGGTTGAAAGACCTGCTGGTGACAAAATTGTCAAGTCAAGCGGAACGCGACCTGTCAACATCTCCTCCTTCACATTCTCCCGCAACTGGGGGTGCGAGGAAAAGGCTCAGAATTCCGAGCCCACCCGCTGGCGGTGATGCAGGGCAGTCTGGAGCGACTGCTGATGCTGACATCTGGTCCGGACTGAAGGACCTGACAACGATTACGGACATGTCGTCTACTGTCACTGCATATGATTCTCTCAACATTGATAGAATGGTGGAGGATTATATGAGTGACCGCATCCAAGTAGGCACGTCACACAGTCCGTACTTATACTGGCAGGAAAAAGAGGCAATTTGGAGGCCCTTGCACAAACTGGCTTTATTCTACCTAAGTTGCCCTCCCACAAGTGTGTACTCCGAAAGAGTGTTTAGTGCCGCCGCTCACCTTGTCAGCAATCGGCGTACGAGGTTACATCCAGAAAATGTGGAGAAGATGATGTTCATTAAAATGAATTATAATCAATTCCTCCACGGAGACATTGACCAGCAGCAATTGCCTCCACAAAGTACACAGGGAGCTGAGATGGTGGATTCCAGTGGGGACGAATTGATAATCTGTGAGGAGGGGGATGTACACGGTGATATATCGGAGGGTGAAGATGAGGTGGACATCTTGCCTCTGTAGAGCCAGTTTGTGCAAGGAGAGATTAATTGCTTCTTTTTTGGGGGGGGGTCCAAACCAACCCGTCATATCAGTCACAGTCGTGTGGCAGACCCTGTCACTGAAATGATGGGTTGGTTAAAGTGTGCATGTCCTGTTTTGTTTATACAACATAAGGGTGGGTGGGAGGGCCCAAGGATAATTCCATCTTGCACCTCTTTTTTCTTTTCTTTTTCTTTGCATCATGTGCTGATTGGGGAGGGTTTTTTGGAAGGGACATCCTGCGTGACACTGCAGTGCCACTCCTAGATGGGCCCGGTGTTTGTGTCGGCCACTAGGGTCGCTAATCTTACTCACACAGCTACCTCATTGCGCCTCTTTTTTTCTTTGCGTCATGTGCTGTTTGGGGAGGGTTTTTTGGAAGGGACATCCTGCGTGACACTGCAGTGCCACTCCTAGATGTGCCCGGTGTTTGTGTCGGCCACTAGGGTCGCTAATCTTACTCACACAGTCAGCTACCTCATTGCGCCTCTTTTTTTCTTTGCGTCATGTGCTGTTTGGGGAGGGTTTTTTGGAAGGGACATCCTGCGTGACACTGCAGTGCCACTCCTAGATGGGCCCGGTGTTTGTGTCGGCCACTAGGGTCGCTTATCTTACTCACACAGCGACCTCGGTGCAAATTTTAGGACTAAAAATAATATTGTGAGGTGTGATGTGTTCAGAATAGGCTGAAAATGAGTGTAAATTATGTTTTTTGAGGTTAATAATACTTTGGGATCAAAATTACCCCCAAATTCTATGATTTAAGCTGTTTTTTAGGGTTTTTTGAAAAAAACACCCGAATCCAAAACACACCCGAATCCGACAAAAAAAATTCGGTGAGGTTTTGCCAAAACGCGGTCGAACCCAAAACACGGCCGCGGAACCGAACCCAAAACCAAAACACAAAACCCGAAAAATTTCCGGCGCTCATCTCTAGGTACAAATAAACATGGTTATAAATGTATATAAAGAGTTCAGCAGCACAGTCAGCAGTATCATCTTCTACACTAGATCCCTCTCTGATGTTGGCTACTGATATGTGCACTTTGTATGTATGTTATGTCACATATAATAAATGCCAATGCTGCATCCTTGTAGCAAATATTACAGATGGAATCAGAAGATATGTATTATCCAAATTATTATAATGCAGTATCCTAATCATTATATTTGTAGTTGTAATTCTTATTTCAGTATTTCTCCAATCAGCTCTGTTGTAGATCGCTTGATGGAAAAATTTTTTTGACAATGCATATTTGTTGTGGCTAATCTAAAATTGTCTGATCATATATAAGGCTATCCATCTGTAGCATTGTTGTCCTTTTCATAGGCAGAGGGAAGGAGCTGGATTGAGTAGGAATTTACCAAGCACAGTATAGAATAAGGGCCAAATCCAGGGTTGATTGTAAAACTCATTTTCCTCTAATGGGCAAAAGCATGTGCACTGCAGGTGGGGCAGATATAACATGTGCAGAGAGAGTTAGATTTGGGTGGAGTGTGTTCAAACTGAAATCTAAATTGCAGTGTAAAAATAAAGTAGCCAGTACAGTATTTACCCTGCACAGAAACAATATAACCCACCCAAATCTAACTCTCTCTGCAAATGTTATATCTGCCCCCCCTGCAGTGCACATGGTTTTGCAATCAACCTTAAATTAGGCCCTAAGTGCGCTAGTGCATGTTCTCCTGCAGAATAGGACATAAAGGATAGTTCATTTTGCAGGATGATAGTACTGAAATGAGATAAGGTAAAGGGTTGATCAGCAGGTTCGACGATGGGGGGTACAAGGATGACACGTACAATTTAAAGTAGGTGGACAACATGATATTAAATGTCATATGTGTTCCCACTATTAGGGCAGAAGAACAAAGGAAAATATTTTTATTTATTATCACCCGCCTCTTCCCCCAGTTTCCTTAAGTCTAATGCCCATCTTATTTTCCTTTCTCACCACTCCATCTCTGTTGACTGTATTGCCAATCACTACACCAGGTCTCTGTCCCACTCAGAATAAAATTTACGTATACCTGTTACTTTCAAAGCCCCAAACCAAGTGGGCCAAATGGTTCTTATCTGGCAAATTCTATGTTTCCCCTCCCTACAATTCCACACACAGTGTCTCCCATCCACTTTATTCTACCAATGACTGCATTGTATCCGACTCCCTTATCACAATCGGATGGCGATCATTAGGTCGGCATGAGT
This sequence comes from Pseudophryne corroboree, assembly GCF_028390025.1. Lineage (NCBI taxonomy): Eukaryota > Metazoa > Chordata > Amphibia > Anura > Myobatrachidae > Pseudophryne > Pseudophryne corroboree. Next base: position 419,676,774 of record NC_086447.1, on the reverse strand, counting down.
TAGGTTGACAAACATTGGGTCGACCACGTTTGGTCGACATGATCACTAGGTCGACATGGAAAAAAGTCGACATGAGTTTTTCACAATTTTTTCCATTTTTTTATCTTTTTCATACTTAATGATCCACGTGGACTACAACTGGGAATTGTAACCTGTGCCGAGTGCAGCGGTAGGCGAGTGAGGCACCTTGCCCGAAGCATGGCGAGCAAAGCGAGCCATGCGAGGGGTTACGGTGCACTAATTGGGGTTCCCTGCCACTTTTCAAAGAAAATGACACCAAAAAAAGTAAAAAAAAACCCTCATGTCGACCTTTTTCCATGTCGACCTAATGACCATATCGACCTAGTGGTCATGTTGACCTAATGCATGTCAACCAAATGTGGTCGACCCAATGTATGTCGACCTAACTCATGTCGACCTAATGAACCACACCCATCGCAATCTCCAATGCATTCCTCTGGGATTTCTCCTATGTTGCTTTCATCCACTGGTATGCCCTCCCTCACCCCATCAGACACTAACCCAGCCTCCCAGCTTTTTTAAATTGCCCTCAAAACATATCTCTTAAGTCAAGCCTTCATTCCCTCCTGCTAAGCCACCAGCCCCAGCATTAACCAAACTCTATATGATCACCCATAACCCATCAAGAATCTAAGCACTTGTTCTTTCACTATGTACAGCGCTATGGAACCCTTGTGGCACCATATAAATAAAAGGTAATAATAAAACAGATGACCAGATCTCTGGGACCTACCAAGAGAGGAATGCCTTGGACCCCAGAGCCAGAATGAAGCCCAAATGTAGGTACCCATTGGGAGTGGAGTACTCTGGAGCCAGTAGGTAATCCCTGAGATCCATGTGACACAGTATTTTAGGAAAACATCTGTTTTAATCAAATGGATGATTGTAAAGTAGTAGGATGTGGTGCTTGCATGTAACAGTCCTCCGCAGAGAGGTTTATGCCTCTCTTTGCTCCTACTGTAGGTGCGCTTTTAGATTGCGGTAGCACTGCCAAAGAATTAGGAGGCAGGGGGTTACATGTACTAGACAGGCCATCCAAGTACACCAGTGCAAAACCAAAGTGTTATCCATAAATTATCTAGGCAATTAGCATGTTTTGATTACTGCATAATGCAAATGTAAAGCCCCCCACCATGAATAAAAAAGTACTTTACAAATGTAACATATTGACACATGGAACGTACATGAGTAGCAGTTAGAATATCCCAGCTTCCTACAATGTGTTGAACATATATAATTGTTTGGATGTGCAGTATTTAACCTTTCACCCCAGCTCTTCACATCACATGTATTTGACAGTCTAATGTGAATAGCTTGATTTATGCTCCAGATTTTTAGCAATAACTTGGAAGAATGGTACATGAAGGAAATATATTACTAACTCACATTACAAATATTTAGAAATTAATGTGTCTGTGACTTTAAGTGTTTAATTAATTGAACTCAGCGATTCAGTTGATTTGGTTTAAAGCTCTAGCATTAAATCATTCAACTTTATGTATAATATGCCCTGGAGTATGATTTTTAAAAGATAGTTGTGTCTGTACCTAAAGGGTGTGATTTATGTGCATGGAAAGACAGCACGCAATGGCCTCTGGGTGTCTGTTACATGTGTTCTCTTCTGGTTGTCACCTGTATTTGGTAATGTGCTTATGTTATACATGGGAGTGTACTTGTTTATGTCCCAAAGACACATCTGTTCTTGTTTCAGGGTTAGCTGGGGAGATAAAACAATAACAAAGATAATTCAAACAGACAAACAGTAGTATTCATAAGCATTCAGAAAAATTTGGCTAAGATTTATTAATGAAACTATGGATAACATACACAGATATATTAAAAAACGAAAAACTGCTATATATTTGCTTTTGTTGGAAATCCAGCTTTATATACCAAACTGATAACTTGAGAAATCCTTCAGTGCTCATTCACACAGATCCACTATTAATGCAGTTTTATCAACTAATACCTAAACAGCGCACTACAGATTGGTGCACACCTTAACAATGGATCAGCCAGCTGTCTGACCAATGATTTGGTAACTGTTTTGCACAAATGAATTGTGCATGCACACTTGCCAGTCCACTGCCTGACATGCCCGGCTACAGGAAGAAGTAGTGACATCATAGTTGCCGCTTCCTGCAGCTGGCATATAGGTCATTTGGTGGGTCACGCATACACACAGGCAGATGTACCAACTTTGTTCACAGACATATCAGCTGTGCCAATGGTCTAGCCCAGTGGTTCCCAAACTGTGTGCCTAGGCACCCTGGGGTGCTGCGAGGCTCTTGCAGGGGTGCCTCGGGTTGGTGGTCCAGAACCAAATAAAATTGTTTATGGTCAAAGTGATAGACAAAACCAGTTCTAGTGGCTGCTAATCATCAAAAACATGTGGGCAATCAGAAGTAACCCTGTCCACCACCACATAACTGACCCTAAGGATGACAAGTACCGTAGGCACAGTTTATAGATTTTTCAAAATGTATCCTATGGCTGCCAAGAAAAAAATGCTGATACTCTAGGGTGCTCTGATTTAAGAAAAGTTTGGGAACCACTGGTCTAGCCAATTCATTGTTCATTGGGGATCATTCCAAGTTGTTCACTCGCTAGCAGTTTTTAGCAGCCGTGCAAACGCTAAACCACCGGGAGTGTATTTTAGCTTAGCAGAAGTGCGATCGAAAGGATCGCAGAGCGACTACAAAAAAAAATTGTGCAGTTTTGGAGTAGCTCCAGACCTACTCAGCGCTTGCGATCAGTTCCGACCATTCAATTCCGGATTTGACGTCACAAACACGCCCTGCATTCGCCCAACCACGCCTGCGTTTTTCCTGGCATGCCTGCGTTTTTTCCACCACTCCCTGAAAATGGTCAGTTGACACCCAGAGTGTCAATCACTCTGCGGCTGCCATTGCGACTGAAAAGCTTCGCTAGATCTTGTGTAAAAATACATCAGCCGTTGTGAAAGTACATCACAGATGCGCACTGCGCCACATACGAATGCACAGAACTGCCGCTTTTTCACTTAATCGCAGCACAGCGACCATTTTCAGCTAGCGATCAACTCGGAATGACCCCCATTGACTGTACAAGCAATACATTGGCAAGTATGTTCCCAGCCTTATAGAGAACTTATGCAATTGTTCCCACTCTGCAGTCTAACATTTTTAGGCTGTGTTTAAAGGTTTAAATATGTCACAACTTATTTATCATACTTTAATTCATGCTATTAGTGTTATAAATTGACTTGGTAAAACTTAGGGGGTCATTCTGACCCATTCGCTTGCTGCTTTTTATTGCAGCCGAGCGAATGGGTCCCCACTGCGCACACGCCGGTGCCGTAGTGCGCCAGTGCATGCCATAGCAGGGCTGCGATCGCCTCTGTCCGATTGACAGGCAGAGGCGGCCGCTGTGCGGTGGGGGGGGCGCGTTTGACCGCCGTTTTGTGGGCGCGGTCCAGCCAACGCATGCGTGGCCGGACCGAATGGGGGCGGGCCGCAGTGGCTGCGTGACGTCACACGCAGCCGCTGCGGACCGTGGAGTGATGAGTAGCTCCCGGCCAGCACGCTAAAGTTGCGCTGGTCAGGAGCTACTCTTGAAGTGCAAAGGCATCGCCGCTGACATGCGTCAGACTAGCCCTGTGCTGGGCGTCCCCCCGCATGTCAACGATCATCTCTGAATGACCCCCTTAATTCATTAAATAACACACGCAACAGTTCTAAAATTCTCAAAATGAAATAAAGTGTATTAGGACCATGGAGACACATATACTAAAACAATCACATCCTTGAAGGCAGGGATGGACTAGGGCTCCAAATCAGCCTGGGCATTTGTGAATGCGCGCGCACGTCACGGGGGGCACGCGGACATGATGCATGTGGGCGTGCTGCGAGTCAGGGGGTGTGTACTCGTGACTTACCCACATTTCCATGGAGACGCTTGCTTCGGACAGGGGTGCACAGAAAAAGAGTCTCCTGACTCGAAACGCGTTGGCTTAGAGGGGGCTCTTCAACAGCGGACCTGTCTATTGGACTCTGAAGGAAGGTAGGACCTTGTCATAAATATTTTTTTTTTGGAACCCCTAAGTTGGCCACTTACTGTTCCAAGACGGTTCTCACTTCCATCAGAGCCGGACTCTTACGCTAAGATCAGCCTGTTTTTTATGTTATGTACTTTGAATAAGTTTTACTTTTTACTACTCCTGGATCGAGGTCCTTGAAAGAAACCGCTATATGAGGACACTAACCGTTTTGCACGTGAGTGTTAGGTATGCCTCCCTCACTATTTTAAGTTTGGCTACCTGCCACTGAGTGATAGAGAACCCCATATCTCATGAAAGATACTGTTATGGGCGTCCAGACACCTGTCTCTATGTAAGTCAGGTGTGTTTTTAGGAATTCTATGGTTTCACTACCAGCATAGAAAAATACTGATAATTTTGAAATTAGGTACGCCTATAAACAGTGGCTAAGATACCACATGTTTTTTGAATATACTACACATTGTGTACTTCTGGTTCACATTTCATATATGGTCGAGTATTCCAGCATTGGATATTTAACCACCATGATAACCCCTTTGGAACGATGTCCTTGAAAGAAACCGCTATATGAAGATATCGACCGTCCCTCACGTGAGTGTTAGGTACGCCCCTCTCTCACAACCGGCCCCGCGCGGTCGGCATCGGCCGAAAAAATAGGCTGTGCAGGCAAGTCAATCCTGACTATCTCTATAGAAGAGATAGTCAGGATTGACACTTAGCCAAAATCGCACAGAACCAGGATCGCAAGCACACTCATTATGTGCTTGCGATACTGGCTAAGTGCTGACCCGGCCCCCCGTCGCACAGTGAGAATCGGATAAGTCCGAATCTCACCGTGTGTACATTCAATGTGCTCCTACTTGTTAGGGCTACATCTGCTACTACTACCACCACTGCTGCTGCTACTACTACTACTACTTATAACCACAGTATATAACATATACTAATGAGCATATTAAATACTACTAGAAAGGTAAATATTGCTCATGAATTGGTTAATAAAAGCCCTTCATAATATCTATATAAACAGTATATACACATGAAAAACTTTTTGTGTGGTCAAACCTTCTTGAGTGGAGATGCACATTCCTGTGGGGTATACGTTATCATGGTTTTATCAACAGCCGGTGAAGTCATTTCCTTCTCAACAGTGTCCATTTAAACCAAACTTCTGTGGTCACAGCTCTAACATCATCTGGAAGGACTGGGACAGTATGTGTGTAGTATAAATGATAAATAGGCTGGGGAGTTCCTGTCAATCTGGAGTATTTTGGTTGTTAACTTGAGCCACATTCTGTCTTTGTGTTGCCATTATGACACGCTCTTTCTGCATTGCCCTGCTCATATGTAACCCATTAGTCTCCTTAAATAGACACCTACTGTAGTAGCGCATCACGTTCTGTGCAAACAAAAAGAAGCGTATCCTGCCAGCTCCTGAAAGATGTTTCAAATACCAATGTATATCATTTACACCTACTGTATCCTTAAACCTTATGTTGCATGTGATAGTGCAATAAATTAATCTGTAGTGCACATCCCTTGTACAAACATCATATTTCATGCACCAATTAGTGAATTCATTTCAAGCCAGGTTATATACTCTCTTTAAGCGCTGACACAGCATGCTGGAAGTTGCAGTTCCTCAAATGAGTACCAAAAGTGCACTAACCCTGTCTAACGCGACCCCTATCTCCTGCGATGTAGCATTAGAACCAGCAGCAGAGCCTCTCGTTCTCTGCGCTGCCAGTAAGCTGAAGGAAGTGAATGCTAGGTTTCTGGGTCGGTGAAAACTCATTGAGAAGTAGGCTGCGAAAATCATTGCATCTCCAAACAATTTAAGTTTTATTGGTTCTACAAATGTTCTCAGACTCTGCCAAATAAACCTACAAGCCACAGCAAATGCGTGGAATAGGCAGACAGTTACTTCATGGAAAACCTGCTAGATGTTTCAAAAGCACCCACTAGTATTAGTTTGTAAACCTAATAGTTTTTTTTTCTTTCCCTGCCTGAAACAAATAGCATTTGAAAGCTGCAGCTCTTTTTCCTCATTGTTATTTCAGTTTGAGAAATCCCTTTGTAAATTTGCCAGGGAAACCTAAGTGAGCTTTCAGCTTCCTTCCAAGTGTGGCTGCTCTTGCTGGCTCTGAGAAGACACAGAGGACCCCCTGGCACTAGTGCTTGAACAGTAATCATGGAGAAAGAATTTTGAAAAGTATGTGGAACTTTCCAAAAAAGCAAGAGTCCCCCACCCCCCTTTTTTTCCAACCCTCCCTTCTTCCACACCACCTCCATCCTATCCCCCATACAGAAGCATTGCATCTATCACCCCGTGGCAGGAGTCCACCTTCCCCTGCTGTTTCGTAAGAGCTTGCGAGGTTTGGGAACAGCCCTCTCATAAGGAGCAGATTGGGGAGAGGCGCTTCCCACTTGCAGGAAGACAGACCTTAAGGAAGGAGCATCTCCGGGAGCCACCAGGAGGAGACCCTGCGCATCCCATTGTCTCATCCAATCCACGGGAAGGACCAGCAGAGCTGAGCCCAGGGAGCACCTTCTATAGTAGGTTGGATAGTTTGTGCTCTCCTATAACCAGTGTTACATTAATACTAAGGTGCTGCTATCCTGCCTGTAAACTCTGACTTGCAATTCCTCAGTCATCCCCATTGTGAGACAGATACATGTATCACAGACTAGTAACTCAGTATATCATCATTGCACAGGGGAGTTGCTGCAGCTCACACAGAGGAGAAATCTGTTGTCTACATGCAAATTCTGTATTGCTTCATACACTCCTAATTCTAATCCAATATATATAGCAGTGTTCTTGCTGGTAGTTTATGTGAAACTATTTTGTTATAATGATAAATGCTTGTTTTGTTGTAATAATTCTAGGATGCTATTTATATTTATTTTGTTACTTACTGGTTGAATCAATCTTTTCATGTCTGTATGATGTATACAGTATTTGCCGTTTGCATGGGAACCCCCCCTGTGGGAGCTTTCCCAATATACTCTATGTCTGTTCATGTCATTTTTTGGTCCTAGTTGGGTACCCCGGATCAGTGTATCAGGTACTGGTGCCTATGGTAGTTCCACTGTCCGGTATAATGCCTGTACGATAATGTCCGGTAAAATGACCTCTATTGTACTAGTAGGATCTGCAATGCAATATATTATATTATGCGCTGAGTTGTTCTTAGTAACAATACTGGAGTGCATTGGAGTACATTTTCTACGTTTGTGAAAGAGATGTAAAAAAAAAAAAAAGTTTAACCCTATATATGAAGCATGATTTACTATAGTATGTATAAAACATTAACCCTATTTAAGGAAGCATGATTTACTGTAGCCATGTATAACTATATAAGAAAGCATGATTTATCATAGCCATGTATAAAACATTAACACTATTTAAGAAAGCATGAGTTACTACAGCCATGTCTAAAACATTAACCCTTTATAAGAAAGCATGATTTACTATAGCCATGTATACCACACTAGAGAGGAGGTAGGGGGTAGCTTGTAAAATGCATATGCAGTTCCGTGTATGCATCCCGGTTTTAGGGGGACATGTACTAAGCAGTGATAAATGTGGAGAAGTGAGCCAGTGGAGAAGTTGCCCATGGCAACCAATCAGCATCGACGTAACATTTATAATTTGCATACTATAAAAATGTACAGAGCAGCTGATTGGTTCCCCAACTTCTCCACTGGCTCAGTTCTCCACTTTTACCACTGCTTAGTACATGTCCCCCTAAATCACTGAGTTGACAACCTGGGTGACTAGTAATAATTAGTCAGTAATCTGTCATGCAGGACCCCATGGCAACAGAGGTGTTAAAATCCAGAAATCATATGGAAGATAACTTTGGAAAGTCCTCTTGATTTATTGCAGGCTCAGCTTGTAATAAAGAGCGCACCGTCTGGAATTCCTCATGCATAGACTCATAGTCATTACACTGCAGCACCTGATGGGAAAATAATATGTAATAACTTTGCTGTACACTGCCATGTGTTTTATTCTTCTCTATTTTATAGCAGCTAAGCATTATTACCTGTATTAGCGAAAGGCTGATCACAGCATGCCCTGGCTGGCCTGGCTGGGTATGATATACTGTACCACTTGCTATAGCCACTTAATAGCACACACGCAATGCCATGTTGCTCTCGCCAGTATATAGATGGGAAGACCTACAGTAGTAGCAATGGCCCCGCAGGCATCGCTACTTAATGTTTTACTTTGATTGCAAAACTGAGTATTTTCACCTTCTTACATTACTAGACAATGTTCTTAGCCAGTAACCTTAAGTATTACCAATCCATACTTTTTAAAAGGCATTTCCCCTCTATAAAACGTGTATAAAAGCAAGGAAACTTTTTAGCATAAGGCAAAGTCATCAATCTTATTTCTTAAAGCATGTAATAATATTTCTCTCCGCTAGGTGTCGCCATTAGTCGGAAAGAAATGTCTTGTGATATATGATACCTGTTCTAGTTGATTTCCAAGTTTTAGAAAAGACTATTAAGTAGTTGACTCTACAGCAGAAAATGTGGATATGTCATCCTTGCCAGGGCTAACGAAATACTAATCGCTTAAATTCAGTCCTTGTGTGTAGGAAATGCATACTTTGCCTGAAGTCTGTAGCACAGAGTCGATCTTTCAATTAGTTATACTGGGAATACTAAACTACAATGAATAATGCACACTACAAATACTGATAAATTACATTAGACATATACTGAATGTTTCTTAGAGCTCTTGCATTGACTTTGTTTTATTTCTGGCATTTAAAACTTTGCATTAAAATGAACAGGATTTTTGTGTGTCTATTATAGCACCTCCATATATGTCTTCTTGTGTTTGAGGTTGTTTTTATTTCCATAGAGTGAAAGAGCACGAGAATGTTATACTCAGAAAGTAGAATAAGCAATCTGCTTTCATTGCTGGAAATATTGGCAGAGTTTTGTGTGAAGCTGGATGGCCAGGGCAGGATATATTAACAACAGCTCATGCATAGGATATGCCAGACAGTGTAAATGTAGTGTAAAAGAGCCTTTGGGACATATGCCTGTACTATCCTGTTAATGGGTTTTACACTCATTACCTAACATACCCTTATTGTGTCTGGCTGAATGATTAGAATAGGAAACCTAAACTGTGGCTCATAATCCTGCTAGCTCTGTCTGTGTAAGGCAACATCTGTGGCAGTGATCATGGTATTACAGACTCCTAGCATGACTCCCCTGTGGGCATTACATCACCGTTACACTTTTCTTAGGGTCCAAAGGGTCCTTAACCACATCATTGGTTTTAAGCCTGTGCTACTGAGCTGCATTCAAGTAGCTAGCAGGAGAAAGGAATTTCTAATCAACATTGGCAACTTTTCCATTATTCAAATGAATCACTATCTCTTATCCTGACTCCAGCAAATGATTTGCAATGCTTTATAAATGCTATTGCTAAACTTACTGTTTTCATATTTTTCTTGCTGCTACCAGAAATAATGTATTTGCTCTAGAACAATATATCATCTTCAGACCAGTACTGTTAATTTTTATTTTTTTTAAAGAAATGCCTTATGTATGTTATGGGATGCGGTCATGTGACCGGCGCTCGGGATCCCGGCGGGCACCATGGTGACGCCGGGATCCCGAGCAGTCAAAATGCCATCAGTCAAAATAACGACCCACAAGCTCTATTCCCATGTAATAACCGTATCACAGCATGGCTGATTCTGTTCAAAGGGTGTAGTATGGTATGCATACCGGCACCGGGATCCTGACCGCCGGCATACCCACAGCGTGGTGAGTGCAAATGAGCCCCTTGCATGCCTGCTGCGCTCGCCACGCTGCACTCGCCACGCTGCGGGCACAGTGGCACGCTACGTGCGCCACAATATTTATTCTCCCTCCAGGGGGGTCGTGGACCCCCAAGAGGGAGAAAAAGTGTCGGTATGCCGGGTGCCGGGATTCCGGCGCCGGTATACTGTGCGCCGGGATCCCGACAGCCGGCAAACTGAAGACCACCCCTGTTCAAATGTATTCAAATATATCGGGATATTCTCAGGGAACGCAGGGACAAAGCAGAAATATGCAGCCAAACAGATATCTAGCTCTGATATTCTGCAAACATGACTTACTCCAACTAATCTGTTTATTGTATAATACTAATAGTAACATTATCACTGATACATAAAACATTAATAGTTAAGAAAAGACCCTTGGAGCATGCATAAGTAACATGTGAATTAATGGCTCCCTACAATCACCCATCCATTGTAAGGAGGGCTGGAGACATATGATAGTAATGTGCTCTGTCACCATCACTAAAGCTGTTAACATTTCTTTACAACTGAATAACCACACTCCTTTTCCATCCTGTTGCTGATCACCTGTGTATGATTAGACAGCATGCTCAGGACTTGTGAAGAGCAAGTTGCCACAGGCTCTGGATCTCTGGAGAATTGTGGTTGTCTTCTATTGGCATTAGTTTTAGCATGTTGCACGGCACGCTACCACATAACATTATTGCACACATTTTTTTTTAAATCGATAAAAAAACAAAGAAAGAAAAAAAAGACAATGAAACGTCTTATATCCTTCTTAAATGTTATTCCTTCTGTGGTTGCAGATCCATTAATGTTGTTGTGACCCGGAAAAGACAGAGGAATGAAAATACGGCTTTACTCTGCAGTGACAGCACTGTGTGCTGTCCTGCTCTTATCTTCTATAGAGGCAGAAGGTAAACCATTCATTTGTATGGTACAGGACTGTCAAATCTCTCTACTACATCTCTTTTCCAATTCATTTACTCTTTCCTCTTCTGTTCGTCATTTCTCCTTGTCCTCTTGTGTCTCATGCAAATAACAATTTTTTCCCCCACAAAAAACAAAATCATGGAGTAATTCACTGTAGGTCATTGCAGTTGGCAACTGCTGTCTCCACTCTTGAAGATACAAGGCTCTGGAAGAAGGAGCTTGTGTAAACATGAAGTTACCAAATGAAAGCCTGCGGGGCTGGCTGGCACACCTCTCCTGCTTGGCACTTGTGCAGTGTGAAACATCCACATATTAATAAATGCTTGAAACAGTGTATTTATGCATTGTGCATATTTATTATTGCCTTTTTTTCCAAAATGTTTCATGCGTTCTATGTATATCCTTAACTGTATTTTATATATCATTTATGTTGTTTTGATATCAACATTATTACTAGTTTCTGTGGAATTGTTGCTATGCAACCTTGAACTTGCCAGCTGTGCTGGACTACATTTACCATGTGCAGAACATCATGGGACATGTATTTAAGTGTCAGCTAGGCAGTTTACAGTTGCTAATCCTCTCAATTGTTTGTTGGAGAACATGTCTTTAAAGCATTTACAAGTTAATGAGAGCAAACAAAATAATAATTTGGCAGTCCGGTATTTCTCAACATTGTCTCCAGTTCTCTCAACCACTTAGTCTACAAAACTGGGACAGTCATTACATAATCACTGAACAATTGAGGATTCTTAAGATATGGTACTTCGATACATTTGAGTGGATGTTTGAGTGCTATAAAAGCATTTTAAGTCTCACCGTATTATATTGTTTTTTATATTAGGCATATCAAGTAAATACAGTATTTGTTACACCCAGAAACATTATTTTACTCAAATCCTGTATATGCATTACTTGGCTTTTCACTTCACTTTACAAATATTGCTAAAGATCATTTTTTTGTGGTTGTAGCCGAAGTTATTTGTTGTTTATATATATATGTACTATTCAGTGAGCCTTTCCTGTCATACTCCAGTATACTCCAGCGTTCTGACTATGAAAATGAGATGAAAAATACAAAAAAGATAGTAGAAATATCTTCTTTGTATTATTCTAATAATTTCTATAGTCAAAACTCTGGAGTATACTGATCTATGACAGGTGAGGCACTGACGAGGCACTGCCTTATCTGCCTACCTTGCCCACACATCTCTGATAAAAACTCACCAAATTTCCAGCAGTATATACTGCTGCACCTATGTATAATGTGCACATGAGCCCTCGAGTTTATATATGTGTATGTAAATATGGCTCTGATACTAGCCAGTGCCTCTCCGCATATCACTGGTACAAATTAATGTGTACAGACAACATTGGACTTTATCTTCCCTTTAGGAAACATGCTAACTAGTCTCAAATATTCCCTGCAGTATAACGTACTATGGGGCCTTTGTAACAATAATCAGGACAGTGCTGCAATTATTAACAATCCTCATTGTGTCATATTTTATCATTATTAACAGCAATCACAGCCATATAGTAAAAATGTATGCGGGACAGCAGTTGCATAAACTCCTGCAGACAGCGGTTATATGAACTCCTGCCCCTACCCAATACAGCACTTCCTGGCACATCCTGGCACAAACTGAGGAGTCTTTCACATATTCAAAGGAAACTTCCAAACTTTGTGACTGTGCGCATGCATGCAATCGCATACCCTCCAACATTTTACACATATAAATCAGTACATATATGAAAAGGGGGCGTGACCACGGGTAAAGGGGTGTGGTCACGCACCTTTTCCTATACTTTCAATGGCAGTTTGGAGAGCCAAAAATTAGTACAGACCATAAAAAATAGGTACTGTACCTGCCAAAAAGGTACAGTTGGAGGGTATGCAATTGCCATTTACTAGCACACTTTGGCAGATGATGGAAGCTGCAGGAGAGGGATTGCAAAAAGTGTGTGTATACTAGTCCAGCCACTTATATTTTTGTTTTGGACTATCATCATCACAGCGGTTTTTTAGTTTAGAGAAAGGGTTTCAAATTCTTAAAAAATAACTTCAGTGTTTACAAAGTATAGTAAATTGTATGAGCAGGGTTCCTGACCCCTGATACCTTTTAAAGGACCAGTAAATTTAAATATCATTTTTTATTTACATTTCTCCAGCAACCCCTCGCTCCCCCGGCTTTGCAGGGCTTTGGCACATCAACCTTAGACACACAGATCCCCTAATAACAGCCAAGCTTATATTCAGCTCATCAATGAGCAAGTTACATCTTGCACAACAGACTGTCCCCGTTTCCTGCATCTTGACTGATCCATAGAAGAAGAGAAGCAAAGCATCAGCTCTACTGCGTAATAATGGAGGCTTTCAGTAGTGTGAATACATCTGTTAGAGGCCTATTTATCAAACCCCATGCGGAAATGGCAGTTTCCCCATGATTTAGCTATCAGGCTATTTAACAACTACCCAACACAAGAGATACAGATGTAGCCATGCTCATCTTACTGCGATGCGGCATGTTGGCTCATGGCATACTGCATGGTGTGCCAGGCCAAGACTATCGATCGCCGGCTGCACATAGTCACAGCCTGGCATGCCATGCAGCAAGCCATGTTGCAGTATGCAGCATCGCTGCAAAGAAGCACATGGCTACATCTGTATCAGCAAGATCTCTTGCATTACGTAAATAATGCATTTATAAAGCTCCAAAATGTATAATTTTGCTGAGTTTGTCCCCATGGCTATTGCCATGTTCAGGTGGTATTAGCCGATTGGTGTCTTTAAAGGCAGTCTCACAGGAGCGTGCTATTCCCATCCCTATGCAGCAGCCACCTTCCTCTGTCATGCCCATTTTTCTGTAACTCTCTTTCCACGGGCATTTTCCTATGTGAGAAATCAGCAAACACTAAACATATGTAGAAATGATGTGCACATACAGTAGCAGTGTGTCCTCCTTCCAGTTCAAGTGTGACAGTAAACTTGGTATTGTCAAGGTTTGAAATGTCATTGGGCCTAATTCTGAGTTGATCGCGGCAGCAAATTTGTTAGCAGTTGGGCAAAACCATGTGCACTGCATGGGGGGCAGATGTAACATGTGCAGAGAGAGTTAGATTTGGGTGGGGTGTGTTCAAACTGAAATCTAAATTGCAGTGTAAAAATAGAGCAGCCAGTATTTACCCTGCACAGAAACAATATAACCCACCCAAATCTAACTCTCTCTGCACATGTTATATCTGCCACAACTGCAGTGCTCATGGTTTTGCCCAACTGCTAACAAATTTGCTGCTGCGATCAACTCTGAATTAGGCCCATAGTCCAGAAAAATTCCTGGAAGTGCAGCCACCTGCCTCAATAATTAACCGTGCCATTTGCTGCAATACCTTTGGCTTCATGATATGAATAATCCATAGTTAATGCTTTACCTGCAAACGTACTAATTTGTCACTAATTATCCCTTTTCAGCTGCTACAGTATCTTTAATAAAATTGCTACTTGTTACTTAATCCAATACAGTAGCCAGATAACATTTGCACATAAAGTAGCCAGAATAACGGTATAATTGTGCATTGCATTGTCAGACCTTTATCTAGTTAGGGAATGAGCCACAACCATGTTTGGCAGTGACTTTCTGCAATAGGATGTTCTGCATTGTGGGGTTTAGTAGCTATGGTATGCAGATAATACATTAGCACAACATTAGAGCATGTGTTTATAGAAAGCCCATTTCTGGAATGCTGCCTTTGCCTATTTCCACAAAGTGAGGACATTTTCAGCATATACTTTGCTGGCTGGATTACACTAATTATCTGTACATACTGGATTTATATCTTATTGTCTGTATACCAAGGAGATTTATTAAATAGTAATTCCTTTTTGCTGTTAATTTCCCTTAATGGATTCTTAAATTGACAGGGTGTGTCATGTTTTTTGTCAAAAGGTGTCTAATGTTCTCCCTTTAAAATCTAAACTGATGCATTAATTAGAGACTACTGCTAATTTTTATTCAGGAAGTTGTTTCAAACTCTATTCTTAAAAGACTATTTAGACTAAAACCTACCAAAGGTTTCTTAGTATGTAGGTGTAGGCTTAGTTCTGCTCATATAGTCCTCTGTTTATACTGCTGGCACACCAATCTATGAGTATATACCTACTTGGGGTGTGCTCGATTTTGTCGACATTCATAATTCGTAATGTTGACTTGAGAATGTTGACATGGGTGTTATGTCAACATGTAGCATGATGGCATGCTTGGCATGTCAACATTGACCACATTGACATTCATCAATATGACATTATGATGAAGCACCCCTACTAGAATTTATTGATAAACTCTATTTGCAATCTAGATTTCTACAATTGTTCATCTTAACCATAACTTTGTCTTTGTAACTGAAGGTCGAAGTTTCAAATAGAGTTCCGTACTGCAATTATTTGTAACTTTAGATCATTTTTATGTATCCTTGATTAAAGCCAATTTACCAAACACACAATTCAAGCTCAGCTGAAACATTTTACATACAGTTCCTGCATTACTGTGACCCAGAGTACTGTTACAGAAGGGAATGAACTACGTTACTTTCCAGAAAGTGTAGTGTACCTTTCTCCAGCATGGCTGCTCCAAACATTATCTACTGAGATAAGAGTCACATTTAGCTGGCATGTTATAATATCAAAGATGTTCATTTTTGCCTCCTGAGTAAGTTGTTGTCTTAAATATGCTTTCTATTTGTAATGCTAATAAATATAGTGTCTTGAGGTCTTTGCTTCTTCATCACTTCTTTTCCAAGTAATGTTTCATGGGTAATGTTTCATGGGTGTAACAATTATTCAGTATACTTTACTATATGTGAATTACATCTCACCTATTCAAATTAATTAGTGAATATTTAGTGTTTAGTCATTGTTGTGCAATTCAAAGTTATTATACTGATAATAATTGTACAATGTACTGCATAAAGGTGAATGATAAACTGGAACTGTGCTGTATATGAGCTTTATGTATCAAGTCTAACTGATATAATGAGCCTTCAATAAAACTGGGATTAAGGAGTCTATTCATGAAGCAGTGATAAGAATGAAGTGAGCCTGTGGAGAAGTTGCCCATGACAACCAATCAGCTGCTCGGTACAATTATATAGTATGTAAATTATAAATGTTACTGTAATGCTGATTTTTTGCCATGGGCAACTTCTCCACTGACTTACTTCTCCACACTTTTCACTGTTTCATAAATAGACCCCTAATAGTTATAATGGGCCAGATGTACTAAGCCTTGAAAAGTAATAAATTGCACGATGATAAATTACCAACCAACCAGCTCCTGTCATTTTTTAAACCCAGTCTGTAACTTGACAGTTGGAAGCTGATTGGCTGGTACTTTATCACTATGAAACTTACCACTTTTCAAGGCTTAGTGCATCTCCCCCAGTAACGGAAAGTACACTTGTTATGCCAGAGGAGTTATCTTCCCAGTTTCCATCAAAATGCTGGGTCCAACCCAGATTTTTGAACATGGTTCCAACCTGTGTTACAGCTGGGTCAGAGCCCTTTCACACTGAAACTTGGACCTGGGTTATTGCCGGGTCTTCTTTCTGCTAAAGCTTGAAAATAACATCATCTTTAAATGCCTGTTATCTGGTTTTTTATATGCTTTTAGCAGATGACCCGGGTCACATCACTCACGCAGCACGCTATTTGGGTTGAAGCCGGAATTAACCCGGGTAATAAATCTGGTGGAGAAGGGGTATTATTAAGGTTCATTTCTCATTTCCTGTCAATATATGTGACTAATTTGCCCCCTTCCCATTGCTGCATCCCAGGGTTTGATCCTGATAATTGCTTTTCCTGGGGCTTTTCAAAGGCTCAAGTCAAAATCAAGGGAGTGTGGGTGTGTGAGCAGGTAGACCAGTCACAAGCAGCAACCAATCAGTATGGGAATATAGATAGTGAGCTTTATTATTGATCTGATTCTGATTATTCAGATATACACATAACCTGGTGACTGGTAATTTCTGCAATTAAGTGTATCTTACAAAATACTGCATATATTTAACAAGATGTTTCTCCCGCGTAATCTTTTACTTGTCAAAGCTGAAATTGTTGCTGATTCTCATCTCTGCAAAAGTCACCTGAAAAGGTCAAAACAATGTGGAGTAGTTACATATCTATCTCACTTTGCACACTATGAGATGGATAGTTAAGCATGCAGAGAACTGTGAATTTATGCCAAGTTTATGCTATTTGATGAAGCGCTGCAATGACTGCATCAGGAGGTACATTTGGATTCCAAACATGAAAGTCATACGACAATATACATATGTTCCTGCACAGGTTTACAGATTTTTTCAGAATCTAAAGATTTTTCCCCACAGTCAGCTTTTTATTGGAATCCAGACTTTTGGAGTTGACCAAGCTGGGCTCATACTGTTCTTGGGCAGTTACAGCCTAGGCCATCTGCACAACAGGTCACATTGCTGTCCAGGTTGGTGCCACCTCTTTACCATGTACTGATACTTTTTTGACGCATGCTAAGGTCAGTTCTTTCTGCCTTTGCATAAATTTGTCCTGAGCCATTGCTACCGAAATAGTATTTTATAATGATATTCTAAAAATCTATTTAGAAGCTTGAAATGCCTGTACCGTGTCATGTCTATAATTGATAGCAGCTTTTGCATGACTGAGAGAAAACTTCTCTATAGGGTTTTCTTTAACAGCATAAGAGAAGAACTGTACCATCAGCTAAGCATGCATGAAATCCAGTGCATACGTATGTATAGGTGGTCATTCCGAGTTGATCGCTCGCTAGCTGTTTTTAGCAGCCGTGTAAATGCTATGTCGCCTCCCACTGGTAGTGTATTTTGGCGTAGCAGAAGTGCGAATGAAAGGTTCGCAGAGCGGCTACAAAGTTTTTTTGTGAAGTTTTAGAGTAGCTCAATACCTACTCAGCACTTGCGATGACTTCAGACTGTTCAATTCCTGTTTTGACATCACAAACACGCCCTGCATTTGCCCAGCCATGCCTGCATTTTTCCTAGCATGCCTGCGTTTTTTCAAACACTCCCTGAAAACAGTCAGTTGACACCCAGAAACGCCCACTTCATGTCAATCACTCTGCTGCCAGCAGTGCAACTGAAAAGGATCGCTAGACCTTGTGTGAAACTACATCGTTCGTTGTAATAGTACATCACGTGTGTGCATTGCGCCGCATATGCATGCACAGAAGTGCCGTTTTTTTTGCCTGATCGCTGCACAGCGAACGAATGCAGCTAGTGACCAACTCGGAATGACCACCATAGATTAATAGACTTGTAGGAAACCATTCTTCTGCTGAAGCATTAACAGGTCTGATCATGTAATATTAATATGGCTGAACATCTGCTCCTAAGGAAGACCCTAATGATTAATATATCCCAAAATAAACATTCACACAGTGGGGTAGATGTATTTAACCTGGATAAGTGATAAATCAGTGATAAGTGGAAGGTGATAACTCACCAGCCAATCATTACAGTTTGAAAAATGGCAGTTAGGAGCTGATTGGCTGGTGCATTACCTTCCACTTATCACTGCTTTATCACTTCTTCAGGCTTAATACATCTACCACAATATACCAAACATTTATAAGGACAACTAAGTTTGTATTTAGCCATTGCAAGTTCATAGAATAAAATTTGTTACTAATGAAAATTAATCTCAGTTGATTAGCTTCATTAGGGGAAATAATTTAAAAGGAATGCCTAGAAGAGCTATTAAAATAATTACGTAGATGAGGATGCAAATTGCACACACCACTATGTACACTCAGTGAATGGCAAGTAAATACATACTCTAATGATCCACATTTGGGGAAAGTCATAATGTACATCTTACATGCATTTTACCTGCATGCAGCTCAAGATATAGTATATTTACAAATCGCTCTGACTTGTCAAGGAAGCAGTGTACATACTTGGGAGGTCTCAGGAGTGGCAGTGCTACACACGTTGGGGGATTCTAGGACCCATAGCCACCCCTATATTTCTCTGTGTTTGTAAAAATAAACTGAGCAGATGCTAACAGATCTGAAGTGGCTTAATGCTTGGAGTTTAGAAGAAGTCAATGCTAGATTATATTACATGGAAAGAAACTAACTGGTCTTTACTTTTCCCAGAACCCAGGTTCAAGAATATTACCAAAACAATCATGCTTCTGTTTAGCTGCAAATTAATATAATAATTAAGCAAACGCAAACATATGCTTCCTTAATTGCTAATTCATTGTCACTATGCACTTACAGTAGCCTTGATTTATAAAATATGTGAATATCATTATAAAATAAGAAACAAAAAGTCTGTGTGTCGTTCAATCTGTACATGGAGGCTTTTGTTCATTTTGGAAAGCTCAAGCAAATCATGATTTCATGTATATCGCATGATGCCATGAAATGATCTATATGCAGATGATTTCTTTCATTTTTTTTTAACATCCAATCAAACCTGTCATCAAACATTTGATTTTCTTCCCCTTGTGTGCGGTTCTGTGTGGGTTAATGCGCCACTGTATGCTCGCAGTATCCTAAACAATGCTCATCAACGTACTGTGATTTCGTCTTGCCATCATTAACCAGTGTTTTGTGAATTTCCATACTTGCATTTTGGTATCAAAATGCTGTTGCTTGTATGGATCCTCTTGTCTACCTGTTGAAAAAAAACACAGCACTCATTGTCTTTAACCGACTGAAGTATCATATAATGTATGTATAATGTAAATGTTCATGACACTGACGAATAGACTAATCTCATAAAAGCAATTATCTGGTAACAATAGTTACATTTATGGTAGTACATTTAATACTAATGCATTTTACACATTTATTACCAAATCATTTTCTAATTAAAAAAGATTATTACTTAAAATCAAGTTCATTTTCAGTGTAATGAACCTGATATTTCACAATTTTGGTAACAGAGGTCTTATTTTATTATGGTATATGACAAAAAAACAAAACAACAATTTACTTAGAGGAAACTGACCCATTCTTGAAAGTCCAATTTCAGATACATTCAATTAATGTTATAACAATTAATTGCACCTACATTAAATAATACATTATTTGTGCCCAGAAAACTGAGGCTTTTATCAAACTATGTGTATTTTTGGCATGATCTGCACTAAGCATGCACAAAATAGTCTTTAAGTGTCTTACAAAAAGTTTTGCACCTTCCATTACTCACTGTGATTTTATATGTTTTTAATATGTTTTCTAATATTCTTGATGTTGATGATCATTCTTGAATGATTAAGCAACTCAAGATATAAATGTTCTGTGCTGTGCATTGTAGTCGTAATACCATTGATGTTGTCAGCTTGAATTGTTTCCAGCTATAGTCTGCCATGGTGTTGGAAGCAACTATACGCAAAGCTATTCTGTATAAGCTTTCCATGTATATCATTATATGCTGTTTTCCTATTACAAATGATTGGCATAGCAGATGTTATTGCACCCTTGAAAGCATGCTTTATTTTTGCAGGTATAACTTGTAATTGTAAAGCGTTCCTGGATTAAAAAGTATTTGCAAGAGGATGTTTTTCCTAAAATACAGTGGGTGCAATAACATTTGCTATATATGAAGGTAAGGTAACTAATATATCTTTTTAATGCTTGTTTTCAGTTGGTCCTCCAACAGATCTAAACTTTGAAATAGTAAATGAGAATACAGTTCGTATGTCATGGCAGAGGCCGGATGAGAGGATAAATGGTTACAAGATCACAGTTGTTCCCACAAACGGTAAAGCATATTCCATCTCATTTCTAGAATTCACCTTGACTTGTTTCATTTCATTTAGTCATTTATTGTTATAAAATGAAGTTCCTAATGAGTAACAGTACATTTTGGCAGTTGTGTATCATTTATACAGCGTAACGTTTCTAAGGCTCTGGTTTGTTGAATAGACAGCTTTGAATGTTTTCCTTGCCTTATATGAGCCTGACAAAGACTTGCTAAATAATATGTTGCTAGATTACAGAAGAGTGAGATTAATTGGAATTTTAAGTATTGCACTGATAAGGAGTTGCTAGTTGATTTCAAGTAGATAATAAAGTATAAATGTTAGTCAAAAATAATTGATATCGTTATTGACATTAATGCTAAAAATCTCTGCAACTGCTGTTCTAGATATTATTAAATCTGGTAATAGACAATGCTCAGTGACCATGTGACACCAAACACTTAATGCACTACTATTGGCTACATGGAATAACACTGTACTGTAGATATTGGTGTGCTTATCCATCCTGCTGTTTGAGATGGTAGCTGAAAAGTTAAACATCTGCAAATATTTTGTGTGCACTCTAAAGGTCCCCATACACTTATGCGACCTCTCCGAGGATTCCCTTGAGCTACCCGGCAGCTTCCCAGGCAGCACAATCACATACAATACATTGTATGTGGTCCTTTTGCATACAATGTATTGTATGCGATCCCTGCCAAGGCTCCGGGAACGGACAAATGTATAGTGCCGCCCTAGTGATCTCCGACTACAATCTGATGAACATGGGATCGCGCATCGGTTCGGAATCGGAGATAAAACACCTGCGATTTGCCACTCTTCATCCGATTTCTCATCCCAATCCGTCAAAATCAGATGAAATCGGCTCAAATTGCACAAGTGAATGGGTACCATTAAAGAGAAATATTGTGTTTTGTGGCAGATCTATCGGCAAGGAATACTCTAATATTCTTGTTCATTAAACTTTTTTTTTTAATGTTTCATCTTGTTGCCCTTTAAAATTTGTTTCCTAAGACTTCCGCCAGAGGTTGCCTCATTATTGACATATTAAAATGTAAAAAATAATGCGTCCAAAACTCCACAAGTGTGAGATTGGACCGTGTGGAAGGGGCGAGATGCAAGACCTTTGGCGGTGCTTCCACGCTGTTACAACAGCATCTCTCCCCCTTGCTCCGAATTGAGTTGACCCCTATATGTAATGTAAAATGTATCACGTTAAATAGATTGGAAAGCTTATGAAAAGTATTAACAAACTCTGTATGGGAGATATTATTTGTAACTTATTTTCTTATCTACATTTTATTCAAATGCTTAACAGATGGACCTGCAAAAGAATTAGATATTCCGGCTTCTGCAACACAAACTGTGTTAACAGAGCTAGTACCAGAAGTTGATTATGTTGTCACAATACTGTCATATGATGATTTGGAGGAAAGTTTACCTGTGTTTGGCCAACTTACAAGTAAGTACTCAGCAGAGATCCATCATCTAAATGAAAACAAATGTACAACCCAACTGTTTTCACTAACACATTCACATGTGGCACTACCTAATCGATATGGAATGTATTACTGTAGCCTTGTTATGATCAATTTTATGCAATTAGTGAATCCCACTTAAACATCACTGAATACATGGTATTCTCTGGTGTAATGGATAAAAGTCGGTTTATGTTTTGAAGAAGTGGAGTCATACTTAAAATTTTCAGTCAAAGTGATTATAGATGTGAATCAAGATGTATACATGGGTTGTCAAGGTTGTATGAGTTCAGTTCTAAGGAATTAGACTTTCTTACATAAATATGTGATCATCTGCCCTTTAGACGGCTTTTCTTATTTTTGGTTTACTGTTTTTTTTTCTTTACCATCTGTTTCACTTTTTGCTTCCCCAACAATGACTTCCTGCCTTACAAAAACATGGAATAAATCAATGATTGTGTTAAATTAAGACGACTAGATCTTGATGTCATAAGTTATCATAATAAAAACTTGATTGTTTTATAATATAATACAATCTTCCTATAATAGTATCATAAAAGAGTTTCATTTTCATTTTTATTTGAATACAAATTAGTGATTTTTGATGATTGCCTTTTTCCAATCAAATGATACCCCCCTCCCCCACCCCTTTACAGGCTACTTCAGTCTCATGATCCTCCCGGGCTCACTCTAACTGGGATGGTCCTGCTGGCAGTATGTCTTCAGTGGTTCCTGCAAATGATTAGCATCATTTTTATGTTTTATTGTTAATTTACCACAAACTTTCAACAGTGCTGAACAGTAACAGTGTAACTTAAGTACAATATACTGTGCATATGTGTGTGTGTGTGTGTGTGTGTGTGTGTGTGTGTGTGTGTGTGTGTGTGTGTGTGTATATATATATATATATATATAAACTGGAGAAATACGGCGGCACTCTCAGGACTTGAGTAGAATTAATAACGCAGAGGCAACTAGTGCCAATAATTCATCAACGTTTCAGTTTTATTTTAAAAAACTTTCATCAGGACACAGAAGTTATCCTGACGAAAGCTTTTTTTAAATTAAACTGAAACGTTGAAGAATTATTGGCACTTGTTGCCTCTGCGTTACTACTTCTACTCAAGTCTTGAGAGTGCCGCCGTATTTCTCCAGTTCTATATTCCGCTTTTAGTGGTAAGGAGGGCACTCAGGCAATTATCCATTTCAGGAAGGAGTGCCGGCCATTACAAAACTATATATATATATATATATATATATATATGTATAAAGAAAAATAATAATAATAAAAAAAAAATATATATATGTATATATACAGTATACACACACAGACAATACATATCTAGGAATGACATACGTACAGCAATGTATAGGCAGCACAAAGACACGGAGGGGGGAGGGCAAGTAGTGATTGCAGAGAACAGAGGTATGTTGGCACTTGATGAACCTGTACACAAGGTAAGGGTTAACATACATTAATACAAGAATGTACAAGAATGTACTTGGAGAAAAGAAACAAGGAGCACAGGTGACATGGCTAGTGCTAAGGGTAAATAAGAAGAAAGAGGGCTCTGCATGTAAGAGCTTAACTACTAAGGGGAGGGTGAACAAAGGTGATAAACAAAGTATTGAGCAAAGGCTGTGAATACTTATGTGCATGTGATTTATTCGTTTTTTATTTTTAATAAATTTGCAAAGATCTCGAAAAAACGTTTTTCATGTTGTCATTATGGGCTATTGTGTGTAGAATTTTGAGGGGAAAAAATGAATTTATTCCATTTTGGAATAAGGCTGTAACATAACAAAATGTGGAAAAAGTGAAGCGCTGTGAATACTTTCCGGATGCACTGTAACGATTTATCTCAAGGATAAAATGTGGAGTAATTTGGGAATTTAATAATTCAATAAACATGATGGTGGAAATTTTAAATAACTCCACTTTTGTTAAAAATGTTTTTTTACTCCCTATTTTCTACAGTACTGTGCTCCATAGGATAAACTTACACAAATGGTTTATGGAACTAATCTATTGCATGATATATGGCACTTAGTGTTCACTGAACCATAAAACTGCAGAATTAGATGTTAATTCATTTTGACAGATACACTCTCTGTATTTCACATTGCACTTGAAATATGGCATATACAGTAGGTGATGAAACATCAACAATAAGTTAATGCATGGCTGTACTATCTCCCAATACTGACACAAGGTTTAATCAACTCTTGTGCTTTGTTTTCCAGTTCAGACAGGAGGTCGTGTAACAACAGATGAAAAGAAACTTGTAACTACTGATTTACCACGTATGTACTAAATCTTGTGCTTTAATTAAATACAGTGGAAACTTGTGTATAGATAAGAATATGAGTAGATCAAGAGGTGCTACACATTTATCTTCATAATTGCTTCTCCCTTTGCAGTTATTGAAAAAGAGCCAAACATTATGTGTTGACCTTACATTAATCTAGTGTATGCTGACATGAAGGGTAACATTAGTAAAATAAAGTCAATGCACAACAATAAATGGACAGTAAAGTGCTAATATTCATAGTTTAAGCCTGAATAACAAACATATAAAACAATATGATAAATACTTTCAGCCTGGTAAGTGCACATCAGAGGTAGAATAACTGTGCACACAAAGTGCCTTATTCACAAACTATTGTATACAAAATTTGTTTGTTACCAGGTTCTGAGAACTAAGATATACAGACTGTAGAAAAGATATTTAGGGCGAGATTCAAATTTTCTGTCCTCCCCTCCCACCCCCATTGCACTCGCCGGCAGTATTCAAATGTTGCTGCCGATGGGCGCGATATCAGCATTTCAGCTTGTCACCCCCTTGGGTGGTGAGCTGAAATGCGTGAAAAGTGACCTGTTTGGACACCCAAACGAGACATTTCACGATCGCGACCATGACTTTAGTTGGATTTAGCTGCTTTACGTGGCTTAACCCGTCTCTTATGGGCGCGATCAGTGCGATAATGGGGGACAATAGAATATCGCCCCGTGATCTCCCGTCACTTTAGTTGGGAGATAGTTTTTCTATCAATCACCTGGTTACATTTTTCCTACATTTTAAATTAATTTAAACCTTAGAAAAAAAAACATTTGTTAACTTTTGAGTAGCAAAACAATTTGAAAGGATACTGTATTCATAATTATGTACTTATTAGGACAACATTATTTACTTTCTGAGGATGCAAAATGAGGCTTGGCAAGCTCGGGTAGGTGGCTGAGAGGGTGTTATGTGTATGTGATGGGAATAGACGTATGTAAATAATTAGGAAAATTGTGTAGAAATACCACTTTAAAAAATTATAAATATGTATGCCATTTGGAGACTCATGGATGCTCATTCCCCTTATCTATTTCTCTACATGAGTAATTTGAACAGCTGACTGTGTAGAACTACTATTGTGTGATGATTTTGGCAATGTTTTAAACATTTTAAGTAAACTTGTTTGTTTTCACTGGCTAACTGGCATTCACTCAACTTGATAAGTATCTAAAAAGGGCAGTAGAGGAATATTCTTAAATTCAGAGTTACAATATGTCCTGGTTGTATAGTGTGTTACACTGATAGTTTTTTACAGCACTACTGATTATTACCAAAGGACATGTGACAATAGTATTGTGAATGTTTACAGTAGGAGAAAGAGGTGGAAGTACACAGTGAGAAAAGATGTAATAGTTAGGAGAAAGAGAGTGAGGTACACAGACAGAAGGGAAGGGATGGGATGGAATGGTTAGGAGAAAGAGAGTGAGGTACACAGTGAGATGGGTATGAATGGCTAGGAGAAAGAGAGTGAGGTCCACAGAGAGAAGGGTATGAATGGTTAGGAGAAAGAGAGTGAGGTACACAGAGAGAAGGTTATGAATGGATAAAGAGAGTGAGGTACACAGTGAGATGGGTATGAATGGCTAGGAGAAAGAGAGTGAGGTACACAGTGAGATGGGTATGAATGGTTAGGAGAAAGTGAGTGAGGTACTCAGTGAGAAGGGTATGAATGGTTAGGAGAAAGAGAGTGAGGCACACAGAGAGAAGGATATGAATGTTTAGGAGAGAGAGAGAGGTACACAGTGAGAAGGGTCTGAATGGTTAGCAGAAAGAAAGTCAGGTACACAGGGAGAAGAGTATGAATGGTTAGGAGAAAGAGAGTGAGGTACACAGAGTGAAGGGATGGAATGATTAGGGGGAAGAGTGAGGTACACAGTGAGATGGGTATGAATGGCTAGGAGAAAGAGAGTGAGGTCCACAGAGAGAAGGGTATGAATGGATAGGAGAAAGAGAGTGAGGTACACAGAGAGAAGGTTATGAATGGATAAAGAGAGTGAGGTACACAGTGAGATGGGTATGAATGGCTAGGAGAAAGAGAGTGAGGTACACAGTGAGATGGGTATGAATGGTTAGGAGAAAGTGAGTGAGGTACTCGGTGAGAAGGGTATGAATGGTTAGGAGAAAGAGAGTGAGGCACACAGAGAGAAGGGTATGAATGTTTAGGAGAGAGAGAGAGGTACACAGTGAGAAGGGTCTGAATGGTTAGCAGAAAGAAAGTCAGGTACACAGGGAGAAGAGTATGAATGGTTAGGAGAAAGAGAGTGAGGTCCACAGAGAGAAGGGTATGAATGGTTAGGAGAAAGAGAGTGAGGTACACAGAGTGAAGGGATGGAATGATTAGGGGGAAGAGTGAGGTACACAGTGAGATGGGTATGAATGGCTAGGAGAAAGAGAGTGAGGTCCACAGAGAGAAGGGTATGAATGGTTAGGAGAAAGAGAGTGAGGTACACAGAGAGAAGGTTATGAATGGATAAAGAGAGTGAGGTACAAAGTGAGATGGGTATGAATGGCTAGGAGAAAGAGAGTGAGGTACACAGTGAGATGGGTATGAATGGTTAGGAGAAAGTGAGTGAGGTACTCGGTGAGAAGGGTATGAATGGTTAGGAGAAAGAGAGTGAGGCACACAGAGAGAAGGGTATGAATGTTTAGGAGAGAGAGAGAGGTACACAGTGAGAAGGGTCTGAATGGTTAGCAGAAAGAAAGTCAGGTACACAGGGAGAAGAGTATGAATGGTTAGGAGAAAGAGAGTGAGGTACACAGAGTGAAGGGATGGAATGATTAGGGGGAAGAGTGAGGTACACAGTGAGAAGGGTATGAATGGTTAGGAGAAAGTGAGTGATGTACACAGTGAAAAGGGTATGAATGGCAAGAGAAAGAGAGCGAGGTACACAGTGAGACGGGTCTGAATGTTTAGCAGAAATAAAGTGAGGTACACAGGTAGAAGGGTATGAATAGTTATGAGAAAGAGAGTGAGGTACACAGAGAGAAGGGATGGGATGGAATGGTTAGGAGTAAGAGAGTGAGGTACACAGAGTCGAAGGGATGGAATGATTAAGAGAAAGAGTGAGGTACACAGTGAGAAGTAATGGGAAGGAATGGTTAGGATAAAGTGAGTGAGGTACACAGGGAGAAGGGTATGATTAGGTTCACCATCCCAGCGTCAAAATCCCGACAACGGGGATGCTGAACGAACTCACACCACACCACACCACACGAGAGGTAAGAATGGTTAAGAGAAAGAGAATGAGATACATAGTAAGAAGGTACACAAAGATAGAGAGAGCGAGGTATGCAGTAAATATGTTGTATGAAATCCTGTATTATATTATATTATCATTATTAATTAATTAATTAATTAATTACAAACATAGACTTTGTATGCAAAATGACAACTGATTCAAATGCATATAATAGACTATTGCATATAACAGACTAAGATATTTAAGCAATGCACTCATATGTCATGATTTTCCACAAAGCCGAATTATAGATTGCATCCAACTGGATGGTCTGTCTGTCTGTCTGTCTGTCTGAACCCTTTTACTGCTTCAGAGGCAAGTCAGATAAGTTGGCTCCATATATTGGAGCAAAACAGATAATGGAGTACATAAAAACATGTGAAAATGAAGTACTCAAAAGTCAGACACCTAATGATGACATAAGGTAGACTTGATTGTATAGATTTGTATTTTGTACGATATTATTTCAGTAGAGCATGTATTCTTTTATTATTTTTACCTATTTTGTTTAAAGTTAAATGTTACTTCTTGTTTTAAGGGTGTTCTATTAGTGCAGTAGCTGATGTTGTATTCCTTGTGGATGGATCTTGGAGTGTGGGGAGAACCAACTTCAAATATATTCTTGACTTCATAACTTCTTTGGTTTCGGCATTTGATATTGGGGAAGACAAGACAAGGGTTGGTGTTGTCCAGTACAGCTCGGATACCAGGACTGAGTTTAAACTGAACAGATATTACAAGAAAAATGAGCTCTTGGCGGCTATTAAAAGAATACCTTACAAAGGAGGGAATACAATGACAGGTAAGTGACTTTACATTTGATGTTAAATTTGCTGAATGTCCTAAGACCCTGTGGCATCACAGATTAATATGTGCTTTTTCAGAAGTATTATACAATTTGTTTTATAAACTAATTACAGTTTTGGTGCACATTTGATAGCACTAAGACAAGATTGCTAAATGGTATGTGTTCCATTATGCTATTTTCAGTTCTATAGGAAAAAATATACATAAAAAATATTTTATGTTTGAGACTCTTAAAGAACAACTACCAGTCCCTTAGTGCTGATCATCTGCCTGATACACTAGACCAGACACTCCTCAGAAGTCTTTATGACCCCCTGCTGCCTTCTTTGTGCATAACCTTTGTAAGAAATGTACAGCCAGTATAAATGCACAATTAAATTATTTATATATATATATATATATATATATATATATATATTTATATATAATCCTTATGACATTGGCACTCACACATGCTTCTTAGGTACATCAGCCTGGGGTGCTTACCCAGTATAGCTCCAGTAGAGAGAAACAATAATATCCACGAACGTTCAAAATAAGAGTGTACTCACAGGGTCTTTTCAGTTGAATAATTGTATTACTCACAATCTTAGTATGTCAATGTTTCGGACAAACACTGGCCTTTCGCAAGACAGGTCAGGACCTTTACTGTGATGGTGGTCCTGTTTACATGATTGCAGGCAGTAGGAATTCATTTATTGTAATGTATTTTCATGAAGAATGTCATATCACTTTTAGGTGACGCCATTGATTACTTGATTAAGAATTCCTTTGTCGAATCTGCTGGATCCAGGAAAGGATTTCCCAGAATTGCGATAATAATTACTGATGGAAAATCCCAAGATGAAGTAGAAATTCCTGCAAAGGAGCTTCAAAATGTAGGAGTGGAAGTTTTCACACTGGGTAAGAATAAACAGATTTATTATTTTTGATATTTGTATAAAAAGCAGAAACATCTCCTGCACATTTCTGTACAGAGCAAGTAGTCCATACAGCTCATCATAACACTCACATTTTTTTGACTTTGCCACAACATGGAGATATAGTATGAGAACCCTGCTTGCTAGCTAACCGATGACTCATTTATTAAAGCAAACACAGTTTTTTTTTGTTTGATTTTGAAACACTAGATTCATTTTAGGGGTTAGTTTGCCAAAAACAGAAACCATCTGCTTGAGGAATCTGTCCTCCTGTGTGCACATAGGGAGTCATTCCGAGTTGATCGTAGCTGTGCTAAATTTAGCACAGCTACGATCATTCACACTGACATGCGGGGGGGATGCCCAGCACAGGGCCAGTCTGCCCCGCATGTCAGTGCTGCCCCCCCCCCCCCCCAGAAGTGCAAAGGCATCGCACAGCGGCGATGCCTTTGCACTTCAGGAGTAGCTCCCGACCAGCGCAGCTTTGGCGTGCAGGCCGGGAGCTACTCGTCGCTCCCTGACCCACAGCAGCTGTGTGTGACGTCACGCAGCCGCCGCGGACCGCCCCCCCCCCCCAGCGGTCCGGCCATGCCTGTGTTTGATGGACCGCTTCCCCTAAACGGCGGCTCAACGCCGCCATCGAGCCCCCTCCTGCCCAGCGACCGCCTTTGCCTCAGAGGCAATCACTAGGCAACGACGGCTGCCATGCGCCGGCACACTGCAGCGCGGGCGCTTGCACAGTTCCGACCCGATCGCTACGCTGCGAGAAACTGCAGCGAGCGATCGGGTCGGAATGATCCCCATAATTGGGCCTTACATGTCTACCTAACATTACTCCTAATGAATGTGTCTGACAGTGGAATGCATAAACATCAACAAAAGCAGAATACACCTTGATAGAAGGAGCTCTTTATTTATCCTGCTTCTTATTTGACTATTAATGGAAGCAAAATTGTAGCCAATTCAAGTGCTAACTACTGTATAACTGCTAGGATAGTTGCAAAGAGCTGTAAAAGCACTAAATAATGAGCAAACTAAATTTTTAATTTAGGAAAAAAGTAGAAATGCTAGATTGACATAAGCAGCCACGTCTGAGTGTTCACCTGAATAATCCAGATGCAAGCATTAAATAATCAGGTTTTATGTAGGACCATATAGCATATTATGGCGCAATGCTTAGCATTGCTTCCTCACAGTGTATTTACAATGTAATCTCTAATGGGGAATGATTAAAGTTTCTCTCTGTAAAGGCCCAGCATCAGCAATTGATTGGGGCAATTTGGCGTTTTGCAGATGATTGTAAATAAATCTGCAATGTATGTGGTTCACAGATCGCAGATTCCAACCAAAAACTGATTTGGATTGTTAAATCAGGCTTTTCAACATGTTTAATTTCACAGATAAATTGGGGCTGTAGATTGCCAGTGTATGGTAACAATCAGCAGATTTGCAGACCGTTTCTAGTAAACAGATGAGCCTTTCAAGATTGTCAGATATGTATTTGCAAATCACTGAAAATATCTGTAATGTATGGGGGCAAATTGGTGGATTGGGGTATCTTTAAATTTGGGGGGGGAAATCACAAAATGTGTGAATTGTGTTTTTGTAATTGCTGATATATGGCGGCCTTATATCCTGTATAATGTGTTGTCAACAGATTGACAGCTGATAAAATACAGATGTCCTGGTGTTGGCAAGTAATGACAGTGGGGATGACCTCTGACCCCTCCCACCAGTGCCAGAGATGCACAGGAGAGAGTAAGGGGAGGGCAACTGACAGAGAGAGAAAGTGGGGGAAAAAGAAGGAGGGATGGGGAGAGGAGAGAGAGAGAGAGAGAGAGAGAGGGGGGGGGGGGGGTTGAGGCAGAGAGAAAAAATAAAGGCCAAGCAATGGCTGACATTACATCTACAAAGAAATAATAATAGTGGAAAAGTCAGTAACAGGGCTGGGTTACTAAATTATCGGGTAGTGGTGCTAAGAAACTGGATGTTTACTCTAGAGGAACTACAAGAACAGATGTCCATACTGCTTTATTGTAAAAACTGACCCCATTAATAGCGCTAACAATGTTGAGAAACACCTCCATCAGAAAGATCAAAAATAGCCAATGATTTAATGCTTTGCCATTTTCATTTTACTTTCCAGGAATAAAGGCAGCAGATGCAAAAGAACTAAAACAAATGGCATCTTTACCTTCTCTGAAACATGTGTACAGTGTTGCCAATTTTGATGCTATTGTTGATGTTCAAAATGAAATTATTAATCAGGTCTGCTCAGGAGTCGATGAGCAACTAAGTGAACTGATCAGTGGAGAAGAAGGTGAGCTGTGCTTATATGTACATATGGCTATTACAAGTAATACATTTCAATGTTTACAATGTATTTATGTTACACAAGATTTATTAAGGGATGGATTTTGTTGCAGTTCGCAAACTGCCACTTATCAGATGCAGTGCTCAGATAACATACACAGGATTAATACCCTGCAGTATAGGTCAAGTATTTTACATTGGGGACCTTTGGATATGGGGGTGGGGTGCAGTCAGTTAAGTGGTTAAAACATGTTGCATATGATAAATGGTACTCCAGCCAATCATCTGCTGTCATGTGTTTAAAAAATAAGTCAGAAGTTGATTGGTTGGAGCAGGATTTATCATATGCCACGGTTTTTAAGTAGCTAAAACTGGATGATAAATGGGCCCCATAGTGTCATAAGAATTATGAATGACTGGAATCTAGTGTAAAAAGCTTGAGCCAGATAATTAAAGCTGTTAAAGATATACCTGCTTGTGGCTCGCATAAATTGAACAAGACACCGCAAAATGCACCATCATATTCAAAATGCATTTGATTTTAAATATATGCTGGCATAAAGACAACTCTGAGAAGATTTTTGTTAAATCAGAATATTTATCATCTATTTATTTTCTTTCTTTTTAAAACATTTTTAGTTGTGGACCCTCCTTCAGATCTGACTGTAACAGAAATTTCTTCCAAATCCATGAAGATCACTTGGAGGGCCTCACCAAGCCAAATCACAGGATACAGGGTTCAACTTATTCCTATGTTGGCAGGAAGTAAACAACAAGCCTTGAACATTGGCCCTCAAACTACAAGCCTTACTTTGAAGGATCTATCCCCAGACACAGAGTACCAAATTAATGTATTTGCTATGAAAGAACTCACAGCGAGTGAGCCAATCTCAACACTGGAAAAAACCCAGGCAGTGAATATAAGAGTTGGTAAGATATTGACTCTATACTATTTACCTTCCTGTATAAAACAGTTTCCCAAAACATAAAATGTAAAAAAGATAGGAACTGTGTTAATTATTTTTTTGACTAAACCTGTTCTGCAATAATATATAATATTTTTTTTTAATATGATGGTATTGTGTTCCACAGAATGTTCTGGTGGAGTGGATATAAAAGCGGATGTTGTTATCCTTGTTGATGGATCTTATAGCATTGGTCTTAGTAATTTCGTAAAAGTCAAGGATTTCATTGAAGTGTTAGTGAAAAGCTTTGATGTCTCACCCAACAAAGTGCGGATCAGTCTTGTACAATACAGCCGCGATCCAGTAACAGAATTTGCATTGAACAAGTATGACAATATTGAAGATATTCTTGATGCAGTGAAAGATTTTCCATATAGAGGGGGCTCTACCAACACTGGCAAAGCTATGACTTATGTAAGGGAAAAGGTGTTAGTTGAAAACAGAGGAGCAAGAACAAATGTCCCAAGGGTCATGATACTCATCACTGATGGGAAGTCATCAGATGCCTTTAAAGACCCAGCTATAAAGTTGAGAAATGCAGATGTGGAGATTTTTGCTGTTGGTGTTAAGGATGCAGTAAGAACGGAATTGGAAGCAATCGCTTCTCCACCAGCCGATACTCATGTCTACACAGTGGAAGACTTTGATGCTTTCCAAAGGATATCTTTTGAGTTAACGCAATCTATTTGCCTTCGAATTGAACAAGAACTTCAAATAATAAAGCGGAAATGTGAGTGTAACAAATAGGAAGTAATTTATAAATGATTTATCTCAATATTGTAGACATAAGTGCAATAATGTGATTGTCTCATCCAGCATTGGACTTATAAGGCATGGCTTTGCTCCATATTTTTTATTTTCTCTTCCCTGTTCAAAACTAATCCTGTAAAATATATATTATTACCATAGTAATAGTTATAGTAAAGCATTTTATTTTTAATTGTTGCTATGATTACAGCTTTGACTCCTGCACAGAATCTGGCTTTCTCTGAGGTTACATCTAGCAGCTTCCGAGTAAACTGGTCCCCAGCAGCTGAAGATGTTTTATCTTACACTGTAAAATACAAAGTGGCTGTTGGTGGAGAAGAGTTCATAGTTTCTGTTCCAGCCCCTACTACTACTACCATTCTCTCCAATCTACTGCCAGAGACTACTTATGACGTTACTGTTCTAGCAGAATATGAGGAAGGAGCGAGCCCTCCACTGAATGGGGAAGAAAAAACTCTAGAAGGTAACTATATATATCATAGCTGAGACCAATTTTCATAATACATGATTTCATTGTTAGAATAGGTTTTCATATGACTACCTTTTGTGTATTTTATGCCCAAAATATTGTAATGCCAACCATACACCTACCTGGTTGTAGTCCTTTGTTACATTTTCTCTAGTACAGTATATCTAACACTTTCCTGAAATAAAAAAAAAATTTGTATCCTTTTTTAATTACTGCATGCGCTGTGCATACATCCCATTCTTATCACACAATGCCAGTGATATTCAAAATGTTAATTGTACTGGGGAGAAAGCTGCTGACATAGGACCAATAATATTGGTATTGGGGCTAATGTTTATAATAGAAATCATCTTTGAGTGAGGCTACTAATTCATGTTTCTTCACTACTCATGGCTAGAGCTTCAAGGTTCCTCAGTATTCCTGGGGCGTACCTGGTTACTGGCTCTGTAAAGCTCAATTGAATTGCACATTGGTATTCTAGTTTTGGCTTTCGAAGGGAGTCTGAGTTATGAAATTATTGATGACAACATGCATGCAGAATTAAGTCTCAATTAGAATATATTTTCCAGTTCGGAATATTTCCCACAATTCCACCAGACATCAAGTTTGATATTGCCAATAAATGTATCGCTTCCAAGACAGGTATATTGACTTTGAGGTTCACTGATGGGTCCACTGATGCTCAGACAATTTGATCCTACTAAAGCAAACAATAAAGCTGTTTGCTTCTTTAAGGGGTTTATTTACATTTACAAAGTGTTGGATTGTAAAACCAGGTGCTTCTGAGCATGTTTCTGCCTGGTGTTTAAAAGGGCAATGCTTTTACTAGCCGTTTCTTGGTATGATATTGGGCATGAGTTGACCACTC
This sequence comes from Pseudophryne corroboree, assembly GCF_028390025.1. Classification (NCBI taxonomy): domain Eukaryota; kingdom Metazoa; phylum Chordata; class Amphibia; order Anura; family Myobatrachidae; genus Pseudophryne; species Pseudophryne corroboree. The sequence goes on along the minus strand of NC_086447.1, from coordinate 419,642,012 downwards.
TCAGAAGTGCTGGGTTTTACAATCCAACGCTATGTAAATATAAACCACTAAGTCTCTCTGATACTAGTATAAGCAGAGTTCCAGATATATTTGTTCAGCAAATTCTTGCTACTTATGCTCTCGTACTAGATAAGCCCTCTGTAGCATTGTGGTCTTGAAACCACCATCAGATATGATGGATTTTCCCAGATGTGTATAAAGGTATTACTTTATAACGCCAGGCTACAATCAGTCAGCATTAATAAGTTGGTTTAACAATCCAAAAGTAATTTACTGTACTTGCAATTAGGGGAATAAAACTGGTTGGGTGACTGGCGGTCGGATGCCAGCGGTCAGCATACCGACTCCAAGATCCCAGCTGCCAGAATGCCGGCAGGGGGGTGAGTGCAATGAAGATCCTAGCGGTCTCGCTGCACTCGCCACGCTGCAGGCTCACTGGCACACTGTGCTCACCACAGGTTCTATTCCCACTCTATGGGTATCGTGGACACCCACGATTGGGAATAGCCCTGGGCCCCCTGCCGGCATTCTGGCAGTCGGGATCCCGGTGTGTCTATGCTGACCGCCTGGATCCTGACCTCCGGTAACATGACTACGTCCCAATAAAACATATTCTTTAAAATAACACTGCAGATGTTACAATATCTGATCTATCTAAAGCTGTAACCTATGGAGCAAACTAAATGTTTTTAAAGTTTTGTCTTTGTTTGTGGGTATTTCAAGAAAAGTGGCTGAGAAGCTTAATAGTGTAATGAAATAATAAGTGTCTCATAAACTGCTTTTAATATACTCATGTTTACAGAAAGAGAACTGAGAGAGTCCGGTGAGTCAGTCAGTCAGAATGTTCTATTAAATGCTTGCTGGGAGGTATCTTTGTCTCCAGTATACCAATGCTCGGTTCGTGAGCAAAGACATCTTGGCAGCAGTTTGACATTTTCAGCATCAAGTTATCAACCTAATGAATTGAGGCACTCTATTAACTTAAATAACTCATATTATACAAAAGGTAAAACATTTGCCATGAGAGATACAGTTAACATCAGAACATCTACAACACAGCCCTTTGCTAATCCAACAACACATGAATAAGTTGTATTTCACGAACCAACACTGTAATAAATAATAGTTTACAGTTTTTATTGGCTCATTTATTTAATAACTTTTTTTGCATTTCTGTGACTGAAATGTTTATTATAACTAATGTACAAACTGAACATTCAGAACCAAGTGAAAATGGTCTTTTCTCCTTTTCTTTTCAGTGAAAGGAGCACCCCGCAACCTTATAGTAAGTGATGAGACCACGGACAGCTTTAAGGTTGGTTGGTCACCAGCTCCTGGAAACGTCCTCAGGTACAGAATTGGCTATCGTCCAGTTGCCGGGGGAGAGAGAAAAGAAGTGACAGTGTCAGGAAATGAAAGAGCCACGACACTTTATAACCTATTGTCTGATACAAAGTACCACGTCTCTGTCACACCTGAATATACATCTGGCCCAGGGAAAGCCTTGGTAGGAAACGGAGCAACTGAAGAAGGTGAAATGTTATTGCTTTGTAATGATGTGTTAATTATTGTTAATATTATTTTTTTTAAACTTGTTATTAAATATATTTTAACAGTACTGTATCTAGTTCCATTTGAACCCTAGTGTAAAAATCGTAATGTTATTTTCCTTATATTGTTGTTGTTGTTATTGTTATTATTATTGCCATTTAGTCATGTAGCACCATTCATAATACACAGCATTGTACATGGAATATGTACTCAATCACAACAGTAGCAGAGGATATCCACTGACAGTGTTGTTATATCACAGCACCATATATAAATGCAGTGTATATGGCTTTGTATTGTTTTGATTATTCTTCTGAGTAGTTTGGTCCTGTATCTGTCACACACCCAACACTTGTACTTGTATTGCCCCTGTTTGTAAACACTGTATACAAAAGTTAATTGTAACCAGTGTCAGACTGGGACTCAAAGGGCCCAGTGGGGGAATACAGCAATAGGGACACATGCTTTAGGGATATGGCCAGCCAACAATATGTGGTCCTGCTCCACCAAGTAACTGACCCAAGTAACAATGTATTATCTAAGTGCGCAGCCTGGAACTTCACCCATAAGAAAAGGGGAATGGCCCTTAGACAGTGGTTGTCACACAAATGTCTCTGAACCAACCCAACATTGTAGCATTTATAAGCTGCCACATGGCTTAGCTGAGTAACACATTGCTTTTACTGGGAAATTCTGATTGGTTGTCACATACCAGTACTCCAAAACAGCGCCATGCCAGTCTTACACCAGCTATGCAACTTTGCCTGTAGAGATGTGAAATGCATTGGCAATATTTATTAAGGCATGGCAGTGTCCTCAAACTGTAGAATACATGCAATTTTTTTTTACATTGAATACTATACTCTAATAACTATACTTGAAAATTCTTTATTTCATTCGTGAAATGCTATTTTTTATATACAGAAAGTGTCTTTTCTTAAATGTTAATGTTTGAATTTATACAGTGTTAGGAGAACCAAGAAACCTTAGAGTTACTGATGCTACAACATCCACTTTGAAGTTATCTTGGGATGCAGCACCTGGCAAAGTATTACAGTATCTTGTAACGTACACACCAGCTGCCGGAGGGGAACCAAAAGAGGTTACACTCAGAGGGAACGTCATCAACACGGTATTGAAGGAACTGGATGCCGGTACTACATACTCCCTCTCTGTAAATGCTTTATATGCATCAGGAGCTGGGTCAGCCCTCACTGGTGAAGGAACTACTGTTGATGGTAAGAAAAGTTTAATTTATTTCAAATTATATGGCCACAATGGATATGATATATAACCAGCGGTGCCTATCTTGGTCTCCCGGGGGTCTGGTGGTGCTGGACCATTCTGAAATGTGTGCATGTGCGGAGAATATGATCCTGTGCATGCACACAAATCAATAAGCAGGCTTCTAGAGACAACTGCAGCCCCTAGAAGTCAGATTGGACTGATGTTATAGTAGGGGAGTGGCTTCCCGTTGGAAGTGCTTTCTCTGATAACTGCAGTCTGGACTGGAGGCAGTCCCAAAGGGAGCAAACACCTCCCCCTGGGACTGCTTGTCTGGCTGTGATAAGCAGGAAGCACTTTCAATGGGAAGGCACTGCTAGTTCTAAGCAGTACCTGCGAGTGGTGGATTTTACTGCCAGGGCGAGGTAAAATCTGCCACTGTATAATATTTTGTTAATGTTTCTTAATAAAATATTTCTAGGCTGCTTTGACAGCAGGTGATCTATGCAGCATTCTTCCATAACTGGAAATGAGTTGTCAATATGACCTGGATGCCATTCTTTAGAAGTCTTGGCTATTACTGCAGTAACCTTACAACCTTATTTTCACACATTCAAGGGTATGTGTAATGTTTGGAGTAGCACAAAAAATGAGGTCACAAGAATGGCTTATTGTATGTGACACTCAGATGACATGTGTTAAAATTTGCAGAGAATTGTGTCTAAAACGCTTCAGTAATGGAAATATGTAGAAAGTGATAACAGGGCACTTGTTTAACAGGAATATACATTTCTTATACAATAGTATAATAGCTGTCAAATAATACACATTTTATAAAGAAATGTCTCAAGTTGGAGGTCTTGCGGAAAGGCAAGCACTCTGAGTGTTTGTAACCTGCTTTGGCCACTAGTAATATGCACTTCCTGAGGAAGATTGAAATGTGCTGAATTTTGAAAGTAAACACTGTTTTGCAAGACCCATGAGTGCAATATAATCTTAAAAGAGTGTTTTATTCCGAGATACACTTATGTGGTGGCTTAGAATTAGTATCTGTAGTATGGGCAGCGAAACAAACTGCTTGTATTTAATTCAAGAGAAGTTATGGTCCTGACACACTGATGCACATATTTATATTTTGTGGTAAGTGATTCTGCTGTGATAAAAAAAAAAAGTGCATTTTTTTGTATGCCAAGTACAGCAAGGGCCAGTTCACACTATAACAAACACATGCAGACCTGTGCACAAGTGCATAATAGTCTTTGAGAGCCATATTATATGGCAATCGAGGACAAATGCCAACAAATGATGATTATGACGGTCACCAGCCTTAACGGCTAATGATTGGCTGATTGTGATTGCACCTCTCATGCTGACAGCTGCTTTGTTCATTGCTCATGCAAATATAAAGTTTTTGCATTTGCGTTTTAGCAAGATTTGGAATTTTTTCTGCACAAGACAGAATGTGTTATTGAAACTTAATCGCAAATGTGTATTCTGCAAGCAGAATATACAGCTAAAAGCATGGGTGTAAAGCTGGGTTCACACTGGAGTGATATCGGCCCGACATGTAATTTCCGTCCAAATCATAACGACATATCAGCTAGATATGTCCAATGTGCGCACTTCTGAGGTTGCATTCGATATTGTCCAGTCAGCCGCGCTGCATGGTTAACCGGACGATATTGTATGCGGTGCCATGCAGTGTAGTGAAAGATGGAACTAGGGATCATTCCATCCTTTATTACATCATTCTGATGTGTACTGCTAGAACGATATTTTAGCCTGTCGGCCACCATATTGTCCGGTTACACATCGCTCCAGTGTGTACCCATCTTAATTGTATGTGACATATACCTGATGCAAACCTGCAACATGTGCTAGTAGTGCAGACAAGTATGTTTCTTGTGATAGTTGCAACATTTCATATGCATGCACTTGTGGCTTTGTTAGTGAATGCCTACAATTTGGCGTCCATTTGACTCACACTCTGCATCAGTATACCTTATACGCCTTTTACACCAAAATCCCGGTTCCGAATCGGATCAGACCCATGGCCCCTTTTCTTATGCTGCGTGACCTGGGAATATTCTGGGTCGGTGCCATTTACACAGCCCTGGGGGAACAGTGGCTTCTGGCCGGTGCTTGGAGATGGCGTTATCTCCAAGCGCCAGGAAAACAGACAGATCGGAACCCCAGGGTGTGGCCTTAGTCCTAATAGGCCACACCCCCAGTTGGAAGCTGTCCCACGTCACGGTGGGGGCAAGTAAACACTCCGGAAACGGCTGGGCTGCCCCCAGCCTCCGGCACACATCTTACCCAGCCAGCGCTGTCGTCTGTATAGCAAGACAGACAGTATCACTAACAGCATGCCCCATGTCCCCAAGCTCCTGAGGAACACTGTGGTCAGGGAGATATGGGCTGTAGGCATGCTGTAAACGGGTCCCAGGTCAGATGACCTGGGTAACCCATTTCCACTGCCTCTTACCCTGGGTCTTACCCGTATCCAAACCTGGTCGCTTCTCGGGTTGGATTTCTGGGTAACTAGACCCATTTTATTTTTTGGGGGAGGGAGGGGGGTGGACCCTTTTCCACTGAGCCAAAAACATGGATTGATGTCCATTCATGTGAAAAAAACCTGTTTTTTCAAGGCAGTATAAAAGGGGTATTAGTGACCACAAAACATGCCACACATTTAATATAGTGCTCATTTGATCTCCTTGTACATACATAAGTGCCCACCTACTACCCACTTTTGGGAAGTTTTTCAATGCAGCCTCTTGTAGCATTGTGGCATTCTACGGGAATGCACATATAATAGTAAAAAGGTAGTACTCCAAAATCTTATGGGTGAACTGTTTAAATCATTACAAATTTAAAAAAATGTTCTTCTAAAAACTGTTCATGTTTTAAATAAGTCCTATAGTGTATATGAGGGATGTCTTTATTCATGTCTGGCATTTGTACATCATAATGTTATTTTCATTTATTTTTTTATGTACTTTCTTGTAAAAAACTGTGCCTGAATGGTGTAAAAGACGTCCTATTCAAAGTATTAGCCAATGTTCAATCGTTGCTACCTTCAAATTCTTACAAAAATCATGCTGTTTTCTTGAGGGATACAATCTCAACAGCTGTCTGATGAATTGTGAATGTCGCTCTAAATACACAGATTCTGCGCCCTGAAGATAATTGAAATAATATGTCCTGCAACAGAAGCTTGCTTTTACATTGGTGCAATTTGATGCATTTTTCTGACTGGCATGCATTTGCCAAACAACTTTCCCAAGTCCTAGCATCAGAAGTAAAGGTTGTGTCCCCCAAAAGTCAGTGGCTTCTTGACAAGCTATGCTGCATGATTTCCTGGTACAATATGGCAGCAATAGATGCAGGACATCATGAAAACCTTTTGTGCGGCCTATCCATCATAGATTTGATATGGAAATCTTTGTTACATTTGCAGAAAATAAAAATCTGTCTACATTAGTAACGCCATCTCAAATAACCAGGAGGCTTTACTGTACTTAGTAAGTTCTAAGTTCATAGAAAATGATCATGTGAAATGTTTGGTTCATGCGGGAAAGTAATGTAATGAAGGAAATGAAAGAATACATTCAGTAGCATAGTGGAACCTTTAGGATGAGTAAATGTGATGTTTTTAACAGAAGACATAGAATTTGTAGCCAACCAAGCTCATTTTCCACTCATTGTTGATTGAAAAGGGGATATTTGATATGTTGTAGGTGGACAATCATTCTGTAAGAAAATGTTAATCTTTTGGACAGAAAACTTCATGCTTTATATTTTTGCGGTGGTTGGCATACAGTTATCTATTAAATGCACAATCCTAATGAAGTTTGCAGGCAGTTAGGTTTGCATTGCCAACTGTCCAGTTCTTTAATGGCCCTACAATACACTGTGCAAGTTATTGCAGAACTGTGTCACAGTCCAGATAGAAAATGTAATGGAAAATGCAGATGAGTGAACCACTGGGAATTCAGTAAATTGCGGCTGCTTTTAAATGCTACTGTTTAAGCAATCTATTTCCCAAGAATGAGGAGGTGGTTAGAAAAATATTGGCACATGTTCCATTTTTTTTACAACCTGAGGGCACAAATTTAAAAAGCAAACACAGACTACACTTTAGTTGTTAATATATTAAGCCTGTCTTGATGTTGATTGCTGAGATGAAATGAAAGGTAAAATACTTTCTATTTTTCCACTGCTGTAGGCAGAATTAAGAGTAGCCCAGCCCATGAAGCTTAAAATGTGCCATCTGATTACAACACAGATGTTAATTACTTTTTCCTTCAGTGTAGCTGAGAGCCAAACCATTGCAACAGCAAAAGAGGAATTATACTGCAGGCTTGGAACATATGCCAAAAGTGGCATTATAACAAAAAGTGGATTTACATTGTGGGTGGTGACATAGAAAGTCTGGTTATATAAGAATAGCCTAAATGGTGGCATTAAGAGAATACAGAAAGTCAAACAAATGTATCTAAATGTAATCTACAGGGCATTTAAATATGATTATTTTTTTATACTATGTGTTGTTGGACATTAAACTGAAAACGTTTTAGGGTGACCTAAGGCTGACATAAGTTTAAGGACTAAAGATCTATTAGTGTAATAAGCATTATTTTAATAATCCAATTGTGTTGAGACATAATGGCCGGGATGTAATGAAGTCCGAGTTTGGCGGCCGTGCTGGGTGCCATCCGAACTCGGATGTTTTTTGAAGGGGTAACCACGTAAAAGGTATGGTTTAGCCTTGTACATGATTGCCCCTTTAAAAAAGCTTCAGAGTTCGTCCAGCATCCCGCACGGCTGCCGATATCAGACTTCATTACATTGCGGCCCATAGAATAATAATAATAATAATAATAATAATAATAATAATAATAATAATACTACAATAAAACCAACAGCAGCAACATCAACAACAACAATAAAAGTAATACTACTACTACTGCTGCTACTATTAATACTATGACTATTACTACTACTACTACTACTACTTCAACTACTATTACTAGTACTACTACTACTACTACTACTACTAATATTAAGTACAGAAAAAAGAGATGTCAAAAAGTATTCAGGGGGGGGGGAACAAATAAGGTCCAGGATTTTAACCCACTTTTTAAAAGCAGTATCTCTTGGCTTCTTTTTTAAATGTTATGTCAATTAAGAAAGTTAGTCCATAATTGACCAAATATATTGATATATATTTAGTTATTTATTTTATATGTATTTATTCTGAATATTAATCTACACTGTATAATTATTAATATACAATCCCTTTTTGTGCAGAGACAATGGTCATGCACATGTTGTATTGTGGTATTGCCAGACACAGGGGAAAGGAATGACTAATACAGTGGTAAGCTTAAATCAAATAACTGAGGCTATTGGGGATAAAGCATTGCACAGATATCCAAAATATATGAATGGCTGGAGCCGGAATGAAAAGTATAAGTTTTCCCAGTATAAATATGTTTCAATAATTCATATTCTTCATCTTTTCATGTAATAAATGAATTGTACTTGAGTACCTTCGTGTTAGTTTCCAATAAAACCCATTGCAGCAAGAGGTAGAGTACATAGTGACACCATTGTCCCTATAGCTGTGCTCTGCTGCAGCACTCATTGTGCTAAGTAATCCAACAGATGCTCTGTCTACACTGGGCTGACTTCCCAGCCATCACTATCACATCTTAAAACTGTGAATTTAAAAAGGAAAATTACCATTGAAAATGTATAGCAGGATATTTCACCTACAATATATACTAATCTAACCCACAATGGTTTTGCAGTATTAGCTGAAATACATGATAAATCAGACAATCCTACAAAAACAGTTATGCTTTCTCATGCTGTAACCCACCTAGGGGCCTATGGAGCTGATATACTAAACCTTGGAGAGAGATAAAGTGAGAGAGATTAAGGGGTCTATTTACAAAGCCTTGGGTGGATATAAAGTGGACGGAGATAAAATACCAGCCAGTAAGCTTCCAACTGTCATTTTTCAAAACCAGCCTGTGGCATTAGTGGTGCCGAGAGAGGGTAGGGGGGAGGTTACAAATTACCCGGGCCCAGGTCTGATGGAGGGCCCCAGTGAGGGCCCCGGGCTTCCTCCCCCTTAACTGGCAGCAGCAGCTACAGCTCTTCTCCTAAGCCCAGCACACGTTGCTGACTGCTGGGCTAGAGTGTGGAGTGATCTATTTATCTATCTCTGGCTGGCACTTTGTCCATAAATACTGCACAATTGCCCGGGTGCACTTAGTGGGATGACAGGTAGTATAAACAGAAATACTTTGGCACTCTCGGGACTTACAAATGTAACAATATATTCTGGTGATGACCACTAATGTGCAAGTCAACATTTTAGTTTATTCAACTGTAATCATGTTAAGTCCCGAAAGTTCTGTGGTATTTCTGCATAAATTACAATGAAGGATCCACTTTCACAAAATGATGGTGTTCTAGGGAATGCGCTCTGCAATCATTGCAGCTTTTATGTGACTGTCCCACCGTCCTAATACGAACACTTTTGTCCCAACTGCTAGGAGGTATGTTAGCTCCTGTGAGTGGGTAATTCTTGTGTGCTAGACATGCCCCCAAAGTGGTGCAGCCATGCAACTAACAGGGGGGGGGGGGGAGTTACTGTACCGGGGCCCTGGATTTCTCTTGGCGGCTCTGTGTGACATTACAGTTAGGAGCTGATTGGCTTGGGACTTTGGGGGACATGTACTAAGCAGTGATAAAAGTGGAGAAGTGAGCCTGTGGACAGTAATGAGGATCTGAGGGCAGGAAGGTAGAGAGATAGCAATGGCTGGGGAAGGAAGAAGTTAGTGAGATTGAGATGGCTGGGACAGGAGGGTAAGGCGAGCCACCAGGCTAATTGGTTAAGTGCTGGATGGGTGCACAATGCGATGAACAGGTGGGTTTTTAGTGCCTGTTTGAAGTTATTCAAGGTCAGGGAGAGTCTGATGGAGCAGGGGAGTGCATTCTAGTGAAGGGGGCAGGACGGTAGAAAACTTGAATTTGTTAGTGAGATGCAGTAACCAGGGAAGAGCAAAGGCAATGGTTATTGGCTGACCAGAGAGGACAGGAAAGAGTATATAGGTTGATGAGGTTGGAGATCTAGGAAGCAGTGAAGTTGGAAAGAGCATTGTATGTGAAGGTGAGGCGTTTGAAGAGTATTCTGTAGGGGAAAAGGAACCTGTGCAGATTATGGCAGAGGGGAGTGGTGTATGTGGAGTGGCGGTAAAGGAAGAGTCTAGGTGTGTTGAGGATGTGTTTAGGTGCACAAAATGGTTTCAGTTTAGCAAAAACACATTTTTTTTCTTTTTTTCTTTATTAAAGCATGAATACACAATGGCCCTCATACCGAGTTGTTCGCTCGCTAGCCGCTTTTCGCAGCAGTGCACACGCTAAGCCGCCGCCCTCTGGGAGTGAATCTTAGCTCAGCAGAATTGCGAACGAAGTATTCGCAATATTGCGAAAAGATTTTTCTTTGCAGTTTTTGAGTAGCTCGAGACTTACTCTTCCAGTGCGATCAGTTCAGTGCTTGTCGTTCCTGGTTTGACGTCACAAACACACCCAGCGTTCGCCCTGATAATGTCGATTTGATTACCTTATAATATTCACTATGGATGGGTAAGAGACTAAGTACGCAATTGGCGTATGAGGTACCGTAAGGATACGCACTTAGCGTAGCAGACGCTTAGCCGTGGTCGAGACGCACGAGCAGCATGTTCGCTCACGGCTTAATGCGTAGAGTCAAGCACGCTATAGGCTGCCGACTACCGTAATGATACGCTACCAGCGTAGCGGACACTCGAGACCACGAGGAGATCACGAGCGGCGCAGACGCTCACAAGATGACAATCAGTAAACCTTGAATGTAATACACAGGAAGGATACTCTTATGCTGTAAACCTTGTACTGAAACACTGTAGCGATATAACGCTGCTTAACCTGGTTAATACTAAAGCTGTTTGAGCGATCGAGACGCTCCTATTACCCTCTGCAATGTAATGAATACACAATACCATGCTAAGGATCCAACACCTTTACTAACAAGCTTTTAGTTATATCGAAAAAGGGGAAACAGTTGACAAGTCATACGCTACAAACTAACATATAATTCTAACAGAATATCTAGACAGAAATATACACAATAGAGAACGATCGCAAATACAAATACATAGACTAAGTGTGAATGGCTAACATTATACGGGTAACAAAGTGGCAACAGAGAAACATACCATACGGGGAACACTCGCAGGCGCAACCGGAATCCAGTCCTCCAATTATCAGCGATAACTGTTGAAGAGAGAGTACTGGCCGGTCTGGGGGCAGTGACCCTTATATACACAACATACAGTGTACTTCAAAGGGCCCTACAACCTTATTGTTCATTGGACACAGGAATGTCTCTCTGCACTATAACAAAAGGTCATAGGTGGATTTGAACAGGTGGGCTGCGACTATTTCAAACAGCTCAGGTGGGAGGGAATCTCCGGATTCCCGCCGCATGGATAATGAACTGCAAATATAGGATATGTCCAGAAATTACTAATGGCCATAACTATACGCAGGAGCGTTTAATCTATACCTAACCAACACCGGATTGTTGCTATTAAAATACTCTTCGGTTAGGTACCAGACACCACTGTTCAACCTTAGACAGAACCTTTGTATCACGAAAAGAGGGATTCCCATGTCCATGAGCAAGTCACTTTAACCAAACTTACAGTTATTACTAAGGGGAACATTACCAATAAAACCTGCTATATGGATTTATTAAGGAGCGATTGAGTCGCTCGCTAGACGTACACAAACTCTACCGTAAGTGCACATACCATGCGCTCGAGCGCACGCCCGCAGAGGCGCCGTCACGCATTTGCGAGTATGTGCACGCACGCCAGTGAAAGTGCATGTGCAGCGGGTAAGCGCATGAGGTGCATATATGGCAACGTGCAGCGTGATATTTTTCTGACTTTGACAGCCCAGACACTCCCCCGTTTCTCCAGCCACTCCCGCGTTTTTCCCAGAAACGGCAGCGTTTTTTCACACACTCCCATAAAACGTCCAGTTTCCGCCCAGAAACACCCACTTCCTGTCAATCACACTACGATCACCAGAACGAAGAAAAAACCTCGTAATGCCGTGAGTAAAATACCAAACTTCTTAGCAAATTTACTTGGCGCAGCCGCAGTGCGAATATTGCGCATGCACAGTTAGCGGAAAATCGCACCGATGCGAAGGAAAAGAACGAGCGAACAACTCGGAATGAGGGCCAATATATGAAAAACAAGTCTGACATACAGTACTGTGCAAAAGTTTTAGGCAGGTGTGGAAAAAGTGCTGCAAAGTAAGAATGCGTTCAAGTTCAAAAATAGAAATGTTAATAGTTAATTTTTTTTTATAAATGAACTCAGCCAGGAGGTTGTTCCAAACATCTTGGAGAGCTAACCACAGATCATCTATGGATGTAGGCTTGCTCAAATCCTCCTGTCTCTTCCTATAATCCCAAACAGACAGTAATACTGAGATCAGGGCTATGTGGGGGCTATACCATCACTTGACTGATAAAAATAAACTAGTAACACTTCTATTTTTGAAAGCATTCTTACTTTGCAGTATTTTGTCCACACCTGCCTAAAACGTTTGCACAGTACTGTATATAACAGAAATAATATATAAAATTCAAAAATTGATAATATTGTATATAGACAAGTAACAATATAAAAGAAGCAATACCCAGTAATAAACATAAAATGACTAGACTCGGAACTGTGTATCATATCCACCCAGAGCGGGAGTGGTATCAATAGTGATCGGGAGGTTTTGGGAGTACTGAGTGTCAGTGTAGCTCTCCTAAGTATCAAAAAGATGCTCATTAAAATGTTCTTTTTAACATAAGGCTTCCAGTCAATCCATCCTAAAAACATTGAGTAGATTTTCTAGAAAAAGTGAAAATAGTGGGAGGGTGGGCTGTATACACATCTGTAGGATATTTTTATTAGCCACCACTGATTTCGCCAACAGTAATATACGCACCCCCTTCGCCACACTGATACCCTTGGGTAGGATGCCAAATATGGCCCACTCAGGTGTAAAAGGTAAATAAGAGACCAAGTGGCGAGTAACATATCTCCATATTTGAGTCCAGAATCAGCGTATCACTGGGTTCATCCAAAGACATTACAATAGGTCCACTCTCAAAGACCTACATCTGAGACAGGAGTAATCCTATCAGTAGTCCTATCAGCTATCTACGGTGAGGGGAAAGATATGTCCTGTGAAATATGTTAAGGTAGAGTTCAACATATGATGCTGCAGGAATAATTTTTATTGAATGGCTAATGTTTGTAACAAAGTCTGTATAGTTAGGGATGGGAATTGGTCTCTCCATTGTGCAACTCCTGTTGTTATTATGTCATATTGTAGTGGGGTGTGTAAAAAGGAGTAATGAATAGATATGACTTTATATAAAGTGGTCTCTTGGAGCAATAGTCTGTCCAGAAGATTATCCAAGTCATCCGGTGATTATACTCTAGAAAGAGTCGCAACGTAGTGCCAAGCTTGGAAATAAGCTAGGAGGTCGAAGAACTGGGTATTTGGTAGCAGCTTGCGAGAAAAGCAATAGTTTTTTAGTCAAGGGGTCAGTAAGTTGTTGAACACAAGTAAGGTCCACCTTAGACCACAAAGTAAAGGGATGTCTCGCTTCTCTGTTGGAAGCCAGTGTAATGTATCTGGGGAAGAAAAAGAGATATAAATGAGTTGAATGAGTGCTTTTGGCAAAGGATAGGCCAACGTCTAGGAGTAGACTTTAATAATAGGTTAGATTGTACAGATAAAGGTACTTCGCAATCATGTAAGTGGAGGAAAGTGGTCAAATTGACTCCTTCTAGAAAGGCAAATTCTAAAGGTATATTTGCGTACATAGCTTTCTTATGTAACCAATTTCTAAAGTAACGGAGATAAGCAGTGTCACTATAAGCAATAATGTTAGGCAAATTAATACCAACATTTGTTTTACATTGTTGAAGTTTTACGAGTCCTATTTGAGCTTTCTTAGCATGCCAAATAAAGGTGCAGATCATCCATTCAGTGTCAAGAGTATTACTCCTAGTCAATAGAATGGGAAAGGACTGGAGAGTGTAAAGCAATCATGGAAACAGAATCTTTTTAATAGATTGGCCAATACTAAGTAGAAGAAGTTAAGCTTGTGCTGTCTCTCTTTATCTACCTGAATTCTGCATAAAATTGTAATCACATTTAAAACATATAAAGTATCAAGATTTTTAGGTATTTGCACCCCTAAATATGTGATTGATCTGGACGCCCACACAATGGGGATATTTCTTGACCATGCCAGGTGTATATAGCCCCTACGAAGGTAGATAGCAGTAGATTTTTCAAAATTCAGTGTAAAACCTGATATTAGGCCAAATATTTTTATCCTTTCCATCAAAGGTCAAAGGGTCCCCCTCGGATCTCACACACATAAGAGGACATCATCCGCAAAGGCGAAGATCTTAGTTACCTCTTTTCCAAAGCGAATCCATGAAATAATGACCAGTGCTGTACATTCAAAGCGTAGGATCTAAGGCCAAATTAACAAGGGACAACCTTGTCTTGTGCCCCTAGACATAGTGAGACTATCACCAACAGTCCCATTTATTAACAAGGAAGTGGTGGGTTGAGTATAAAATAATTTGAATGTGGTTATGAAGCTAGGACCAAACCCTCTTCTGGCTAGTATGTCATAAAGATATCAAACACTTTCGTGGCATCAAGACTTAAAAGAAAACTAGGGGAATCTGTCCATAAAATGGCAGCTATTACTGCTACGATCGCAGTATGAATACTCTTGCCAAAGTGTCTACCTTTGAGAAGTCTAGTTGATGATCTGTAAGTAGATAGGCAAGAAAAGACTGCAAGCGATCTGCTAATATCTTTGCCATCAATTTGAAATCAACGTTGAGTAACATAACTGGGCGATGAGAAGAGATTAGTGTCAAATCTTTGTTTGGCTTAGGGGTGAGTGTAGTAAAGCCCCAATTAAAGTTAGGAAAAGATGGAGTTCCCACCTCTGTATATAACAAAAATGCTCACGAACCACAGGGATTATGTCATGTTTCAACATTTTATAATATTCAGCAGAGAATACATCAGGCCCTGGTTCGCAAACTCATATGGAACGCTTATACTTATAATATAGCCAGACGGTACATCAGTAGGTGAAAGCTGGCTCCAATAATGTGGACAGAGCAGTAATTGAAATAAATATAAAAAATCCCTTAGATGCGTTTCTTCTGTCCTGTGGATTTTTCAAAGAAAGTAGCTACAGTATATGAGAGGATTTTTATAGTTAGATTTATTTTGTTATCATTGACCACCACGGATCATCTACCTGTGTATTTTTTCTAATGAATTATTTATTTTTATGTTCCTGGTGCCTTTTATATGTAGGTCAATAAAATCCAGCTAATTAAATAGTAACACATTTTGTAGGCTGGTGAAGGGAGGACATTGGGATGATTGAGGCGGGGACACTGTGACTGGACTGGTTGAGGGTTCCTAGGTGGAAGAAGTGAGATAGGGCAGTGGGCTGGTTGGGGAGGGGTAACACTAGACTGGAGAAGGAGGACATTGGGAAGACTAAGAGGGGATACTGTGACTGGACTGGCTGGAGCGGTACTTGGAGGGGGGAAGTTAGATGGGGCAGTGGGCTGGTTGGGGAGGGGTAACACTAGGCTGGAGAAGCGGGGACATTGGGAAGACTAAGAGGGGATACTGTGACTGGACTGGCTGGAGCGGTACTTGGAGGGGGGAAGTTAGATGGGGCAGTGGGCTGGTTGGGGAGGGGTAACACTAGACTGGAGAAGGAGGACATTGGGAAGACTAAGAGGGGATACTGTGACTGGACTGGCTGGAGCGGTACTTGGAGGGGGGAAGTTAGATGGGGCAGTGGGCTGGTTGGGGAGGGGTAACACTAGGCTGGAGAAGTGGTGACATTAGGAAGACTAAGAGGGGATACTGTGACTGGACTGGCTGGGGCAGTACTAGGAGGGGACGAGTTAGATGGGGCAGTGGGCTGGTTGGGGAGGGGTAACACTAGGCTGGAGAAGGGGGGACATTGGGATGACTAAGAGGGGATACCGTGACTGGACTGGCTGTGGCAGTACTAGGAGGGGGGAAGTGAGGTGGGGCAGTCGGCTGGTTGGGGAGGGTAGGATTATGATGGTAAACTGGTGGGAGACACTGGTATGTGGGGGCAGTGAGATGGTGGGAGACACTGGACTTGACAGGGAGACACTGGGATGTGTATGTGTCAGTGAGATGGGGGCATTGGACTGGGGGAGAGGGGGACACTGGGCTGGGGGCATCGGAACACTGACATGGGGTTGTTGCACTTTTCTGGCCCTGCACACTGACAGCAGCCTCCTGAGCACACCTCCAGCAGTCTCCTAAGGAGCCCCTCAGTCTCCAGCTGCTGCTGCAATCTGGTTTATCCCTAAGAGACTGCCAGCAATCCCTGTATGGCCAGAGTTCAGGAGCTGGGATGTGCAGTGGGACCTTTCCACGGTGGTGCGAGTCAGGTTTTAGACACTAGTACACTACTCAGGCAGCCACCGTCACTGAGACGCCAAGCTGTGAGCAACTGGAGACGGGGCCTCCCTACAGCTCACTCTGGTTGTCATGCGCTGAGGCCAGCTCCTGATCAGCGCTGGCCAGGACACATATTTTTAAGAATTAAATTTAAAAAAAATAGCTTGCCAGGAGTATTCTCCGCAGGCAATCAGAAATGGCTCCACGGCCCTAAGCGTCTGTCTTGGTTGCCTAGCGGTAAAATCCACTACTGCCTGTATGAATCTGTAATAATGTGTGTTCCTGGAGAAAAAAGTAACAATACTGTATATACTGCTGCACATGTAATGTAGCACCACTGTAAGTGTTTAAAAAAAATAGTATACTTTTTAACATATAGGTGACATTTGGCTCTTGGTGGTAATGTGTGTGTGGCCTATTGAATTGAGATTAACAACCACGATTCTACAGTGTACCATATTTGTGTTTCTTTCCTTCTGCTAAGTCAGAGATTGTATTGAATGATTGGGGTCAGGAGTGTACATCTGTATTTCAGTGACAATAGGTGATTGTTAGGCAGTATGTCAGTTTTATGACCTGTTACACTGTGTCTAGAATAGCTGAACATCTGAGTCATTTTCTGCTAAAATGATCGTGTGAAAATAACATATTACGTTTCACTGAGAAAAGACAAAGGACCCATTAACTGCTGTCTCTGGACTTATACAACATACATTTCCAATTACACAGACTCAGTGAAAGGCAGATATTTCATCCAAAATCCTGTAAATGCTGAACCTTTTTGTTGTCCTCAAAAACAGTATTATTGAAAATGATGGTCCTTTTTCTAGTAACTTTTTTTGTGTGTAGGTAAGTTTTTTAAGTTTTATAGAAGCTTGTTAAAACTTAAAAATAAAAATAATAATATATATATATATATATATATATATATATATATATATTATATATGTATGTACAGGGACGGACTGGGGGCTGAAATCATCCCTGGCATTTGCGTGCACATCGTGCCGTGAAAAGGGGCGCGCGGACACTACGGACAGGAGGCATGTTATGAGTCAGGGGGGTGGGAACTCGAGACATGTCCCTATTTACACTCGAAAAAAAAATCTATTTCAAAATACCCAGGTGTCCAGTACAAACACAGGTGAGCTGAGTATAATAAATCCAAGCACAAAGGGTCGGCACTCAGAGTCTTCGAATAATAGATACATAATATAAGTCTACATTTCGGTGTGTATAACACCTTCTTCAGTACAAAAATAGAACAAACAGGACACTGAGTGCCGGCCCTTTGTGCAAGGGTTTGATGCAGACCTGAAGTGTTGCCCTATGCGAATAAACAAACTGTGATATAGGGTCACAAGAATGTGATATTGGGATACAGGCACACTAGAGACTGACTGTAGAGATTGTGGGTATATTAGGGCATATTGCAAAGTTACAGTATGTCCATAAGGTTATAATTCTGCCCCTCACATATCAGTAGAATGTTGATCTCACCCAGGAAGCCTGAAGAGGAGTCTGGGGTGGTTTCATTAATATGTGCAGTTCATTCATTATGATCATGTAAGCAGGAAAGCAAGCATAAATATTTTGTATACATCTGCAAACACTGTAGATTACTCAGGATGCTGTTTCGGCAGCAGAAAATCAGCCTGGTCACAAGGTGGGACTTAATCTAAACAGGAATCAAAGACTTCAGCACATTTTATCTGTTTTAAAAGTAAAGTTTATATTTCTATAGCTGTTCCCAAAATCATAGACAAATACTTGCAGTCTGTGCACTGGACTGGTGTGATAATCAGAGCATCTAGGGCGTATAGGAGAAATAAGGCATCTAACAGTCTGTTTACACTCATTTTAAAACTTAAATAAAAGAGATTAATTGAAGCGTAACATATTGCATGTGGCTGTTACACAGGGAAAATAGGTACAGTTATTTATACTTAAGTTAAAGGTTACGTGGGGAGTCCTGATATGTTTCTGTGTTATTTAACTGGTCAGCCAGTCATCAGGACTTGGTTTTGACATCACTAAAGGGGAAAGGGGTATACTGTAGTTGATAAAAGGTAGGGCAGCCTTTTGTTTTATGTCAGACTTGGGTGGGTCAATTCTAAGTTGAGGCCTGGACCTGGTATCCATTTGGATGGTCAACAATGTTAAGGTCGACAGTCATTAGGTCGACCACTATTGGTTGACATTGACATGGTCAACATGGACACATGGTCGACACATGAACATGGTCAACACATGACAGGTCGACACATGAAAAGATTGATATGGCTTTAAAAAAAAAATCCGATTTTTAAATTTTTCATACTTTGCCATCCACGTGGACTACAATTGGGAATAGTAACCTGCCGCAGCATGGCAAGTGAAGCAAGCCATGCAAGGGGACGCGGTACACTAATTGGGGTTCCTGGTCATTTTATGGAAAAAATGACACCAAAAACAGTTAAAATCTCCATGTCGAACTTTTCATGTGTCGACCATGTGTCCATGTCAATGTCGACCAATAGCGGACGACCTAATGACTGTCGACAACATTGTCGAACATTCATACCAGAATCCCTGGACTCCTGCCATGTCCCTCAGCCAGAATAAGCCACATGTAATTCTGTGTATATTTTTCCTTTTTATTTTGAAATTGCAAATTCATGTTTGTCTATGTAATCTGCAACCCTTTTTAATTTACATATTTTCTGTAACTAACATTGTACTTCCTTGTGTAAATAAAGTGTTCCATAATTAGTCTATTTTCATATATACTCCAGAACCCAGTCTTTGAAGATGCTATCATATTGCTAAGGTTACGCTATAACTATTATTCATTGCCAAAGACCAACTAACTTACTGGTAGTTTGTGTCGCAGAAATTGTGCAATTATGGTACAGGGTTAGGGACTCTGTGGCTACTTTCTGATTTCTACAGGTGGCAGCTGTAGAGAGGTGTATGGTATAACAGGCAGAGTGATAGCATATTCATTGTATTAAATTTGTCTCTGCCCTGACTACTGTATATCAGGGCAAGGGGATCTTTGCAATCACAGTCCTGACCCTAGTGCAGTACAGTTATTGGCTCTGACATAGTCATTGCCAAACTCAGGGATACCTAATGGGGTTTCTGACACTGACATTGGGATACCAGATCACAGGAAGCTGACAATAAGATGCCAGGACACAAGATGCTGACACTGCTATACAGGGACACAGGAAGCTGATGCACCAGCACAAGAAGCTGATACTGGGATACAGGTACACAAGAAACTGACACTGTGATATTTGGCCACAACCATTAGGCCCTCATTCGGAGTTGATCGCTCACTAGCTGTTTTTAGCAGCCGTGCAAACGCATAGTCGCCGCCCACGGGGGGAGTGTATTTTCGCTTTGCAAGTGTGCGAACGCCTGTGCAGCCGAGCGCCTGCAAAATTTTTTGTGCGGTTTCAGAGTAGGTCTGAACTTACTCAGCCCTTGCGATCACTTCAGTCTTTTTGGTGCCGGAATTGACGTCACACACCCGCCCTCCAAATGCCCGGACATGCCTGAGTTTTCCCTACCACTCCCAGAAAACGGTCAGTTGACACCGATAAACGCCCTCTTTCTGTCAATCTCCTTGCGATCGGCTGTGTGTATGGATTCTTCGTTAAATCTATAGCTCAGCAACGATCCGCATTGTACTCGCTTGCGCAGTAGAGACCTGATCGAAGCGCAGAGAAAAATTGGCAACGTGCGATGAACTCGGAATGACCCCCATAGGGGGTCAAAAGAATTAGTCAATGTGATAAATGGTAACAAGAAGCTGACACTAGGATTATCCAGCAAGTTTTATTATTAATGGAATGGTTTTGCTATAATAACTGTTTAGCAGCCAGCAATGTATACAGAAGGGTAGAGAGTGAGACAGCAGAGCTTTACCTCTGTTACTTCTACAAACAGAACACTGATAAAACAGAATTTGTTATGCAAAATCCATTGCACAAGATTACACTGAAGAGCAAATTCTCATATCACAGATGCCGTTAATCACACATTCTCAGAAACAAAAAACATTTAAACAGTGAAACAATATCCAATAAAAAGGAGCCAGGCTTATCATGTTGGTATGTTTTTAATGAATAAAATGCTGTATGCACCAATGTATAATCAGATAGCACATACTGTAGCAGATAGCCCTTGCTATTCATTTATATAAACATAAACGTTGTTACCATTATAACCTCAATACATTGGCTGGGAACTATGACTGTTTGGATTTTCCCACTTCTACTGTATATGAGGAGCAGTGACGTGCTTCCTTAGCTTTTTAGCTCACTGCATGTCCCTTATGAGGAGTTATGTCTATGAGTTGTGTCCAAAGAGTGCTTGTCCTGTTATTTATTATAGATATATAACCAGTCCTACATTGCTGACCTGACAAACTATAGATACGAGAGACACTGTGCATAGGGCCAGGTTCAGGTTGGATTGTAAAATCTGCTTAGTAGCAGAATTTGCAATCCTTGTGATCGCATGCTGGGGGGCGCCCATCGCAGGACAAGGCTGCCCAGCACGCTCACCCCCCCCCCCCCTTTTAACAAGCAGAAATTGCGATCGCAACTCAATTTCTGCTTCATCATTAAAATTAAGGAAGCCTCCTGCCAGCATAAACGCGCTGCCATTTTTCTAATCACGGCGGCTGCCTGATCACGCCACATACACGCCCCCATTCACGCCCCCCCACTGCCACGCCCCCGTTTTGATGCCACACCCCTGCAATGCTCCGTCTCCGCCTAGGAAACGGAGCATTGCCCCCTCCCCCCCCCGGGAAACACTGCTGTCTGATTGACAGGCAGAGGCGTTCACATTTTCTGCGGGCAACCTCAATCAGGCCCATACACTTTACTGCCCTAACTTTATGTTACTTTGGGCTATAAAAATATTTTGCACATTTTTTATTCATGTAAAAATGATCTACTTTACAAGAAACATTTTTTAATTGTTAGATCTTATTTGTAAGATCTGAAAAATTGGTTTGTGCATTTAATTCCCATAACTACTATCACTGTGCTAGGTTTCCCTCAATGAGTTTGGATGGTAATAAACAGCAATAACTCTACTGAAACACTATCATGCAGAAATGATGTAAGTCAAGCTACAGTTGAGGAGACCTGTGTATTTAAACAGAACTTAGTTACAAGGATCAGAGGCCTTTTATAGACTTACTTCAGAAATGTATATATTACTATTTCCTATGTCAAGGGCAAACATATGTACTTGGTTTTCCAGCACACTCATGTTTTATCACAGGAAATATTTAACTTGGCATGTTTATTTATTTATTTTTTTAGACAAATTCAGGCTACTGAAAGGTGAGGATTAAGGGAGTCGGCTGGGGGTGGACCTGCAGCGCAAACGCGGGAATTCTACAGAGATCCAAAAGATTGATTTAAATAAATTAAAGAACACCTGCCGCAATAGCTTTTCACTTTCATAGGTTTGGGTCCCAAAATGTTGCTTTTTCACACACTCTATATCTAAAAGGTTAAAAATAAATAAAAAAAATCACACTATAAAATAACAGCAGTGAACTTAGCTGCACCCAGTACACAGGGTGTTTTAGGCACATTCAGAGCTACAGTAAAAAGAATGCAGCATTTACCATAGAGACAGAAGTTGTAGCTGTATCCACCATGTAGTCGATGCCACTTGCTGGAAATCAAATACTGTACAACGGCACTTTACTACATTTTGGGCTTAATTCAGACCTGATCCCACCATGGCTCTAACTGTGTGGAGTTTGTATATTCTCCCCGTACTTGTGTGGGTTTCCTCTGGGTACTCCGGTTTCCTCCCACAATCCAAAAATATACTGGTAGGTTAATTGGCTCCCTACAAAATTAACCCTAGCGTGAATGTGTGTGTGTGTACATGTGGTAGGGAATATAGACTGTAAGCTCCACTGGGGCAGGGACTGATGTGAATGGCCAAAATATTCTCTGTAAAGCGCTGCAGAATATGTGTGCGCTATATAAATAACTGGTAATAAATAAATAAATAAATGACCATTGTTCTCTAATGGGCAAAACCATGTGCACTGCAGGGGGGTGGGGGGGGGGTGGTGCAGATATAACATGTACAGAGAGGGTTAGATTTCGGTTGGGTGTGTTTACTTTAAACTTAAATCTAAATTGCAATTACAATAGAGATATTTTGGTTTACTGTAGCTGTCTAGTAACTGCACACGTCACACACCATGGGGGTCATTCCGAGTTGTTCGCTCGTTATTTTTTTCTCGCAACGGAGCGATTAGTCGCTAATGCGCATACGCAATGTCCGCAGTGCGACTGCGCCAAGTAAATTTGCTATGCAGTTAGGTATTTTACTCACGGAATTACGAGTTTTTTTCTTCGTTCTGGTGATCGTAATGTGATTGACAGGAAGTGGGTGTTTCTGGGCGGAAACTGGCCGTTTTATGGGTGTGTGCGAAAAAACGCTACAGTTTCTGGGAAAAATGCGGGAGTGGCTGGAGAAACGGAGGAGTGTCTGGGCGAACGCTGGGTGTGTTTGTGACGTCAAACCAGGAACGACAAGCACTGAACTGATCGCAGATGCCGAGTAAGTGTGGAGCTATTTAGAAACTACTAAGAAGTGTCTATTCGCTATTTTGCTAATCTTTCGTTCGCAATTTTGATAAGCTAAGATTCACTCCCAGTAGGCGGCGGCTTAGCGTGTGCAAAGCTGCTAAAAGCAGCTTGCGAGCGAACAACTCGGAATGACCCCCCATGTGCGGTGCTAGAAGACAAACTCACAAGTCAGAGAGATACTCTTACAGAAGTCACCCTATTTCCCCTGTGGAACATAGACCTCCCTGTGGACTATTCCCTCTTCCATGAGCTGTGTGCTGGATGCCTCCTGATAACAAAGAGGAGACACTCAGCACAAGATTGTTTTGCTTCTTCCTGGACTCTTCCAACCCTACAGACAGCCTCCTGCAGTGACTAAAGCTCCAGCATAACAGGGGAGTGACTGTATAAACTGATTTCCAGTAACCAGGGTGCTATCTGGCCAACAGAAACCCATCCCCCATAAAGGCTTCCATGATGTGATTGTTTTAAGTTTATATAGCAGGTGATTACTGCAATATTTCTGTATTATTTGCAGTGTAGACTGTACGTTATCTATACATATAATACAGCTGAAAGACAACGGGCGATCTGGCACAGGATTTATTTAAGTATAATAATTCATAAATTTGAGAGAAAAGAACCAAAAATGGACAGTGTGTTACCCTTATTAATAGGGAGAAAAAAAACGTATATTACCGTTTTTTCTATAGTATGCTGTCCTAGTTGGTGGTGCACCCAGAGCCAGAAAGTACGTAGACTTGCAATAGGAGAGAAAAGAAGGCTCTTGTGTGGGCACAATCTTGAGAAAAAAAGTTGATAATGTATGAAAATATAGAGAATGCTTAAGACATAACTTTTATTAATATTTTTAAAACAAATTGCCCTTCCCAAAGATCTATGAAAACAATAAAGATTAGAAAAAATGTTAAGAATGTTCTGGTCTCTTTATTACAAAGAATATTTGGAAAGGTTGTAGACATTGGATTGTCATACCCCCATTTCCCCTGACCAGTACAGGGTTTCTGTATTGATGGAACCGGGGGTTGGTCAAAACACAGTTTTTATTAGGAAGGTCCAAATAATTAAACTATGAATAACTAGAATGGTAATCAGCGGTCACCACTCTAGGGATTATACACCTAAATTACATATAAATACCACATTTACAGACAGAATTGAGGGCATCATATTATAGTCAAAAAATTGTTAATATTGTGAACACTGTAATGAAAAAAATATATATACAGGATAGAATTAGTGGTGATACTGCTGTTGGTGTCTAATGTCACATAAAGGAGGAAATTAATTCCTGCTCTACAACACCAAGTATTCGCAGGCAGTCACCTCTCCTGATACTAACCCGGCCCAACGCTGTTTAGCTTCCAAGATCGGACGAGATCGGGCGCTGACAGCGTGGTATGGTAGTAGAGATTTATGTGTACACCAATGAGAGTGCACCTATATAAGAAATAAGAAATCGGAAGAAACAGAGAAGAGATGGAGGATAGGAACAAAAAGTGGATCTGCTTTCCACGTTAGTCCCGGTTCAAAAGTTCCCACCGGTGTGGTACAATGTTCCGGGAATCATGGATGAGAGTCCACGAAATTAGTGAATGAAGAAATGAGATAAACCGTTGATTGAATAACAATTTAGATATAACCGGCAAATTGCTTTAGCAGGATAATAAAAAGATTTTGCTGCTACACAAAATATAACCACAAAGGACTGGATATTCCAATAGTAATGGGAAAAATTCCCTGGTGTCTCACCCTTAGATACTGGTGTGATTGAAAGTCCTATTATAACATACACATGAAAATCTTAATTAGAAGAGAGTATACCCCTTGCAAGGTGAGGGATATATGATATAACAAAAAAATATGAACAAGTTCTCACAGTATCAGGTAGAGTACAATTCAAAACACCATATGTCAATATAAGGTACAGGTGATATAGAGCTTTGTGAATGAAGGGTATATAGCCATCAGAAGAAACATGAAAAAAACATGAAAAAACATCCCAATATGGAAAGAAAAAAAATACAGAAAGAGTGTCAGTGTTTACAAAAAGAGAGATAAATCTATAATAATATGGATGCCAATTAATCTATTGGTATATATGTAGGAGATAAAAAATAATAATGATAACGCTATCCTGGCCTCAGTTGAGAAAAACTGAGAATTTGGCTCATATTATGGAGAAGCCCCTTAACAACAAGATCACACTGAAAAATAAAAGTGTGATTAGGGAAGGAAATAATATATAGTCTCCCTAAATAGAATGTTGCTATCCGTGGCATGGGTCCACAAGATAGAGGGGGCTTACTAATCTCCAATTCCTCCAGAAAACCAGGGAAGCCGAGTAGGTATCAGGATAGTGCCATTGTTTTGACCAACCCCCGGTTCCATCAATACAGAAACCCTGTACTGGTCAGGGGAAATGGGGGTATGACAATCCAATGTCTACAACCTTTCCAAATATTCTTTGTAATAAAGAGACCAGAACATTCTTAAAATTTTTTCTAATCTTTATTGTTTTCATAGATCTTTGGGAAGGGCAATTTGTATTAAAAATATTAATAAAAGTTATGTCTTAAGCATTCTCTATATTTTCATACATTATCAACTTTTTTTCTCAAGAGTGCGCCCACACAAGAGCCTTCTTTTATCTACTATTGGAAGTCCATATAATAAAGCTGTAAGGGATGTGTCTGTACATAGCAATTATTTTAGAGAAATAGACTTCTAGGAACTGTTTATGAACTATGGAGACAATTTTTTTGTAGGGTATTTGTGTCTGTCTGTTTGTTCGGGCATCACACAAAAATTACTGGATGAATTTGGGTTGTGTTTTAACTATTGTATAGCTTAGTGACTTAAAAAGAAACTGATGTATGTATGATCTCGATGTGACATCAAGGAGAGGAGCAATAAAGGAACAACCAGATGCTTGATACTTGACGCGCGCAGTGTGCAGGCTCCTTAATTTCAACAAAACATAAGGGGTGGAATTCAAATGTTAGAAAAGTCGGTTGGGTGTCTGTTTTTCCTGTCTATTAGATGGAAAAAAAACAGACTCCCAACTGACTTTTCAAACATTTGAATCTCCCCCAAGATGTCAGTTACTTTTAACTCAGCTACATACAGTATACCATGTCCACTAGCAAGTGAAATTACAAGAGGCCACCATATAGTAGGAGAAATATTTTATGTGGCAGATACATTTTATATTTGGAAATGATGGCCAAAATTGGTTTTGTATGTTTCAGTAAAGACTACGTAAAAGGATGATACGAAGATATGACATACATAGTTCCAGTAGCATGAAAATTATTTTGCTTCTTTCCTGATTTCTTGTTTTTGTATATTTGTCACACAATCGTTTCAGATCTGCAAACAGAATGAAATATAAGACAAATTCAGCCTGAGTAAGCACAAAATACAATTTTTAAAGGATTATTTTGTTCGTTAAAGAACAAAAGTTTTCCAACACCTACAGTATATCACACGTGAAAAATTAATTGCTCCTCACCTAAATGTAACTGGTTGTACCACCTTTAACAACTGTAACCAAATGCTTCCGATAAGTGGAACCAGACTTTCACATAGCTGTGGAGGAATTTTGTCCCACTCTCTGCAGAATTGCTTTAATTCAGCCACATTGGAGGATTTGTTTGAGTTTTAAAAGTGTTTTACAGAAGGTAGTGGTCTGTCTTTGGAGTGTAGTTTAAGTATATTGAAATAAGCTATAAACAAATAAAATGAGGTAATACTTTATATGTTTCATTTCCTTCCTCTAAACATGCACATAACTTGGAAACCACCAAGTGATGTAAAACTGACCATAGTTTCCAGTAGTCTGTAATTTTCAGGGATTAATACCTGGGCACTTTCTTTCTGTTAATGTCACTATTTTTATTTTCAATAATGAATTAAGTAGACAGAACAATTTATCTTGTTGTCTATTTTGTGTTCAGATTTTACTACTCTTATTTATTATGTATGAACAGTTTCCTTTATAGCGCAGCAAATTCCGTCGCACTTTACTATTGGAAACAACAATACAAAATTGGGTAATAACAGACAGTCATAAAAGTAGGAAGACCCTGCTCTCAAGATTACAATCTATAGGGAAATAGGCATTGATACACAAGGATAGGCGCTATCTATTGCATAGTTGTCCACCAGATTGCAAAGGTTCTTGGTGGGCTGTGTGATATGGCCACACAGCAATGATAAACCGGGTGCAGGAGGAAGGGAAAGTGAAGAAAGAGAAAATATGTGAGGATATGAGTGGAGTGTACAGTATGGCTATAATTGGACAGGAAAGCTTAGGAAGGTTATGTGAGTGGTGGAATCAGAGAAGCGGACACTGAATGAGCGATTAGATAGGTCAGAAAGGAACCAAGAAAGGGCTGTGTTTTGAAGACCTAGGGATTGTAGTGTTTGTATGAAAAGAAAGCGGTCAACAGTGTCAAAAGCAGCAGACAGATCTAGAAGAATATGTGAGTAATTTCTTTTAGACTTCATTCATTACTTTAGTCAGTGCATTCTCTGTGGAGTGCTGGGAACGAAAGCCTGACTGAAGTGGATCCAATAAATTGTGTGAGTTAAGAAAGTGTGTGAGGTGAATGTAGGCAAGTCGCTCAAGTAGCTTGGAGAGGCAAGGTAGCTGAGAGATGGAATGGTAGTTTGGAGAATTAGGGTCAGAATTTATTTTTTTTCAGAATGGAAGTAATCAATGCATATTTGAGCAGTAAAGAAAAGATACCATTAGAGAGAGTGAGATTGCAAATGTTAGTTAAGGTTGGGATGAGCACAGCAGACAGAGATTTACTTATTTGTGAGGGTGTAGGAGCAAGAGGAGAGGTAATATAGTAGCAGGATGAGAAGAGTGTAGATACTTTATCTTCATTTGTGGGATCAAATGAAGAGAAAGTGCCAGAGTGTTCATGGAAGGAATTAAGCAGGTCACTGACTGAGGAAGAGCATACCATTTCAACTCGGATCTTATTAATCTTGTCCTTGAAGTAGGAAGCAAGATCTTGCGCCTTGATAGTGGCTGGTAGTTTGGGTGAGGGAGGCATAAGAAGTTATTTAAATGTATTAAAAAGTAATTTGGGGTTAGAGGCTTAAGCAGAGATGAGAGTTTGGAAATATGTTTGTTTGGCAGCGTCCAGGGCATTATGATAAATGTGGCAGAATGTCTTATATGTGAGGAAGTTGCTTGGGATACGAGATTATGCCACTGACATTCAACTTTGTGTGAGAGTTTTTGTAGGTGTTTTGTTAATTTAGAGTGCCACGGATGACATCTAGGCCTCCGTGGAGTGTGATGGGTAGCTGGAGCCACTTCATCAAGGGCTATTTCTAGAGTCTGGTTCAAGTGTGCTATAGCCATCTCAGGAGAAGTGAATGCAGAAATAGTTGAGAGAAGTTGTTGTGGTGAGGTGGAAATATTTTAAAAATTACAGTGATTGCGTTAATATTTCTTTGGGTTTGAAGAGGATTGGAGGACTTCAGTGACACTGAGTTTGAAGTAATAGAGGAGAGCATGCAGGTGATAAGGTTGTGATCGGAGAGAGGGAAAGGAGTATTAATTAATTCATAAACTGAGCATAGTCTGGTGAATACTAGATCAAGGCAGTGGCCCTAGTGATGAGTAGAGAAGTCAGTCCATTGGTAGAGGCCATGAGAGGAGGTTTGAGAGAGTAGTTTGGAGGCATGAGAGGCAGATTTCGGACTATCAATGGCAATATTGAAATCACGTATGATGATGGTGGAGATGTCAAAGGATAGGAAATGAGGGAGCCAGGCAGAAATATATTCCAGAAATTGTTTGGGTTGCCCAGGTGGGTGATAGATAGCTACAACATGCAGAGAGAAAGGAGTATAAATCCTGATAGAATGTACTTCAAATTATATAAATGTGGGTGATGGAACCTGTGGTAGAACTGTGTATGTGACGGATTGGGAAAGTAATAATCCAACCACACATTCTTAACTGTTACCAGGCCTTGAGGTGTGTGCGAAATGGAGACCACCATGTGACAATGCTGCAGGGGAGGCCATTTCTGATTGCGTGGACCATGTTTCCGTTAGATATGAAGAGGTCATGGATGAATGTTTATTTGTTACAAACAAAGCATGCATTCCATAAGGCACATTATTGTGATTTGGAGGGTGATGGGAGACATGTGATGTTTATGAGGGTGGCTGGATTTCTATAGTGCTGTGAATCAGGTGAATGTGAGTGAGGGCAAGTGGTTGGTTCCCAGATTTAGTTAAATGTCACCAGTGAGCAGAACAAGAGAGGGGAGTGGATAATTAAGGTGGCAATGTGTACAGTGGGGTGAGCTGCAGAGAAATTAAAGAATGTAATTGCTTTTATGAAGATACCATGGAGTGCAATGAAGAAATCAGTTTGTGGTACATGGTTTGTTTGAGCTAAATGTAAAGTTGTTCAGGCTTAGAGTGCAAAGAAGTTGCTCTTGTTAAAGTTAAATGTTCAAATACCTGTTTACGGGTGTTGTTCAGGCTGCTTGAAGCTCTGACTTGTAGTTAAGTATTTATAGCATTATTTCAAATTGAACATCCACATGGACATTAAACAACTACATGACTTAAATGTCTACAACACGCTACACCAGAGGCTCATAATGCATGTAAAATGTAGAAGTAGGGCAACTTAGGAAATTGGACATTATGAAAACGTATTAATAGCCAAATATAGCATATGGCATTTGTTACTATAACCAAAAATAGCATTTGTTAAAAATAATATTTGTATTTCACAGAACGTGGGTCACCTCGTAATTTAGTGACTAAAGACATTACAGACACCACAATTGGTGCGTCATGGACCTCAGCGCCAGGAATGGTTCGTGGCTATAGAATTGCATGGAAGTCACTATTTGATGATGAATCTGGAGAAAAGAATGTTCCTGGAGATGTAACAAATACAGTGCTGGAGGAACTTGCACCAGAGACAAAGTATAAAATCTCAGTGTTTGCTAACTATAAAAGTGGAGAAGGAGCCCCTCTAGAAGGAGAAGCTACCACAGAAGGTAACAAAGTATATTTTATACATGTGTGCCCTTACCTTTTTCTCATGGTTCAGACTAAAAGATAATTTATTCAGATTCTCAGCTAACAAGAATACTTTCACAGGTTTATATTCCGGTACTTACAGTATTATGGTGCTCCATGGCAGGCACTTACATAATGTACACCATTCCTTAAGTCGGTGGTTCCCAAATTCGGTTCTCAAGGATCCTTAACAGTTCACATTTCCAGGTCACCCAAAGGTGCACTGTGTATCACCAACTGTCACATTTTATAAATCCAAAGGTTACCTGGAAAACAAAAACTGTTAGTGTAATCTAAATGAATTAGAAACATGTGTTTACTGAACTCAGGGATGCCAACAGAGGGGTATTAGCAATACTGTTATATGGGGCCCGAAGTGACAGGGCAGCCCACTGCTGCCAATGCTGATGATCCAACATGCAAACTGCTTATTAACAGGTAGATGTCTGCCTATAAATAAGAAGTAGGTAATAGCTGGGATAATTAGCAAAGGCAGCAGCAGTGTCTCCTATCATCAGTACCAGAAGCACCGCTAGCAGAAGACCCACTGCCATCAATGCCAGCAGAAATGGCCCCCTGTCATCAGTGACATAGCAGGAAGTGGTTGAAGGGGTTGGATCTCATCTCTCTGAGGAGCCTCTTGACCAGTTGTACTTGCTACCTCCCCATATGTCACAATTTCCCCGTTCCTTTTCTCGGTTTGCTTCATTGATTGGTCCTTGATTGTGCACTGCTAAACCCATAAGGAATAGGAGGCAATGTGAGTATGATGTGAGTAGCCTTAGCTGCAGCACACAGTAAATTAGGAATTTTAGAAGTTCCTCAGCAGGGTCTCTGGGCCCCCTTACCAAGCAGTGTCACCAGCTGTCCCTCTGCCCCCTTGTCCAGCTATCCCTCTGCTTGCCATACTTGGCTACCCCTTTGCCCCACTTCCTGGCTGTCCCTCTGCCACCTTCTCCTGCTGTTTCTATGCCCACCTTCCCTAGCTGTCCCTTTGCCTCCTTCTCTGGCTAACCCTCTGCCACCTTCTTCAGCTGTCCCTCTGCCCACCTTTCCCAGGTGTCCCTTTGCCACCTTTCCTGGCTGTCTCTCTGCCACCTTCCACCTCTGTGCCCTCTCCACATGGCAAGTGGCTGCCAATCAGAAGTGGTGCAGATGAACGGACACACAACCATGTTCAATGTCACACCTACGGATGGCAGGTAAGCACAATTATTTTAAATAAAGCCATTTTTAATTTTTACAGATTTTATTCAATTATTTTGTAAAAAATATTTTGCTCTTATTTTTTCTTTCAATCTTATGTCTGTGCGTGTGTGTGTGTGTGTGTGTATATATATATATATATATATATATATATCTTGTGTGTGTGTGTCAGTTGTTAAGGATTGATGCATGTAGAAGGCGATTAAATGTGATGGTGCTATACCATAAAGATTAATTATATGTGGCAAAGTTTGCGGGAGATGCAAGGGGCATGTGGGAGGTCTCATGGCATGAGAGGTCTGGGGGCCATGTGGGAAAGTCTGGGGTGTATGTGGCACACATCAGTGCTGTAATGTACACTTCATAGCACACACTTCCTCTAGGAAGTAGGGCTTCATGTTATGCCCTGTGGGGTGGAGGAGGTGAGTAGCCCAGCCTGTATAATTTGTACTAGCCCTGCCTGTTCTCATGGCATCACTGACTGGACTTCACTATCATTTTGGACAAGAAATAACCATCTTGGGAAATATATTTGCCAAGACGTTTTATCGAGCAGATATTAACAAAAGCAATACGTAGCCTATTTGTTTAATTGTTTATTTGATTGATGTTCTTAAAGTAGGCATTGAAATGTGCATTTGTTTCCAGTACAAGTACACCTACTGTACATCAATACAAACTCAACTGACTATGGTTGGTTTGATTAGTCATATAAGGAGCACTGGTCCATATCTCTTGTGATTTGCTGCAAGGTATTTTGCTGCTCCAGCCTGTTCAAGATTACAGAGAAAGAAGTAACAGCTAGCACATTCATCAAATAATGACATTATCATATGGAAGATAAAATGATTTCATAGTGTATTATTTTGTGTGCCTGATGGAAAAAGTGATTGTATGCTTGCCTTTTATTGAATATGCATTCCATGGATTAACATAGCATGGCATGATTTTTATCGGGAACTTAAATATTATATTTGACTGATATGTACCACAGATTTTTTTTTTAGATAAATAAATGGTATTTCCACAGCAGATAAAATCAGCATATTGCCACATTGCAGAATAGACATACCAAGTCTTTAGGAGTCTATTTACTTAGCCTCGGATGGAGATAAAGTTGACGGAGATAAAGTACCAACCAATCAGACCCTAACTGTCATGTCACAGGCTGTATTTGAAAAACGACAGTTAGGAGCTGGTTGGCTGGTACTCTATCTCCGTCCACTTTATCTCCGTCCACTTTTTCTCTTTCCAAGGCTTAGTAAATAGACCACACAGTGTTTAAATTGCTGAATTTATCAGCTTCTTAAAACGATTTAGTCCAATAGATATGTTATATTTAGCATTTGAACTAAACCTCAAAAAATATATTTATTTGTAATATTCTGTTTTAGATGTTGAGCTGTCTTACTTCTCCCATTACTTCTGTACAGTTCATGAGTTGGTCACTGAATGTGCTGTATGCTTTCAAAACCTCATTGTAATGTGGATGACTATATAAACTCTCCCTTTGCTTTATATACTCTAACTAATGTTTACGTCCTGGTCTCCACCTTTCCCAGTGGATATGTACTAGGCAGCATAGTTTTAAATGTGCTGTGTTTTTGGTAATAGGAGTGTTTCATTAACACTTTAACCGTCAACAGAGTTTTATATCCCTCATCTCTCATTTACCATACATGAACCTACCAAATAACCTTGTATGGTACTTCTGCACAGCTGATATCTACTAATCCTAGATGCCATAAAGGGCCTCTCATCTAGACACATTTCATCTTTTGAATGTAAGCAAAGATTATGCAGCAAAAAAGTGTACAGATATGTACTGTATGTCATATATCTCACATATTTACTTATACGTCCATCTCCAAAGCATCATGGCCAGGTCATTCATACAAAATGTGCATACCTGTGTCAAACATTACAGCACTGAACCATCTTGACAGTCTGAATAGTCATAGTAATTTTTTATTTTTCTTATAAAATATAATGAAATACAAACACCCCAACATCTGTTGTTTATCATTTAAAAATTAAATGGGAAATTACTTCCCTGAGAATGTCCAAATGTAAATGACAGATAAGTAATGTGATTAGACAGCCACGATTTGATACGTTATAGCTGCAGTCAGTGGTAATGAATTATGTATCAGCTGGATGTGTTGCTAATTGTCATCATTTTTATCATTGTTCCATTACTTTACACCAGCCTAGTACCTGCAGGAGCTACTCCTCCTAAAATATATGTAGATAGGCTTATTTTTACAACAATTATTTGGCCAGTTTATAGTTGTATTACAAACTTGTATGTCCAATGCAGAAAGAAGAAAATGTTGTATTTAAAGAACTACAGTTCTCTCAGATCATCGCCCATACTTAGTCTATACCATGAGAAATACTTTAGGATTAACATTTTTCATATGGTCGCAGTTTAATGGCAGGATCACTGCAGCTGTTGAAATTGCATCACCTTAGCCATCACGTTGAAACATGAGTGCGTTACGCCTATACACTTATATATAGATAGGCTTAATTTTTTTTACATAAAATCTCAAGAATTTCAGGAAATTTTCTAGGAAACATCTGTTGAATGATTCCCAAGCATTTTTTTCCCCATTTTTAAAATCATGTGGGAAACATGTGGATGCTGTCTTCAGTCTTCCTCATTCTGCATTTGTTTCCTGGTGCAGAAGACTTATTCTGCTGAAAGTTCTAAGAGACTTACATATAAGATTAAGGGGCCTATTTATCAAATAATAATTACGGTAATATTAAGAAAGCCTGAATGTTTGAAGGAGGAACTGCAGCAGATTTCCTATATCTCTCCATTTCCGACATCTGCCACAGCACCCATAGCTTGGCCCTAGTAGGATAACAGTAAATCATCTGCAGGTGGCATTACCCTATAGTAGCTTATGTCCTACTAGTCACATAAATTTCTAGGAAAGGGATCCCCCAGAACCTGCCCTGACACATTTGTGATCTACTGACATACGCAGAACTGCCCGAACCCAGAAATAGAAGGGAAATCATTGCTTTTTCCCTTCTTTTCACACTGCAGGGAGCCCATATCCCTACGTGTGCTCTTTTAATACATTTGGGCGAAAGTTAAAAAAAATATTACGAAGAGCGGCAATAAGAAATTTTAATTATCAGGTGTGAAACCTGATAATTAGTAAATACTTCCCTAATAGTATTATCAGAAAGAATAATTGATATGCTCAGATACAGTGCATATAATAAAGTGCTCTCTGGATGATGTATGTACTACACCAATGATCAGATACTGAGCGACATGGTAAATATAAACACAGAGATTATTTCTGATAGTAGGCTAACATCTCCTTCTAAATACATTTTTCCAGTAGATAATATGAATTATCAAATGCATAAGAAAAGCTAGTGTAACATTGTTTGCTCAGTCATACCCAGGTGGGCAAATCCATCTGGTCCAATAGTTAAGCTCATTGATCTTTATGGTATGTGATGCAAGCTGTATTGTCTGTTTACAAGAATTAAAAGTCACATTACAGCAATGTATACGTCTATATATACTTGGACTTTGTACCACATGGATTATCCTTAACTTGACTTTCATTAGATATTCAATAACATATGATAGCAAGGGGATATTGGCAGGGCTGGCTCTACCATTAAGCAGCTTTAGGCAGCTGCCTAGGGCACCAACATTTGGGGGGCACTACTGAGTCAGCCTATTTCAAAATTAAGAATGTTTCTGATAGAGACCTGCTTGTTGTATTTAATGCAGCTGTGGTACTTATCAGATGGTGCCTCCACACTTTCACCAGAGGGACTGAGAAGTGGATAGTGGTGTTTAGGAAGGGGTGGGGGGGGGGGGGGGGATTTGTGGCTGAAGTTTTGCCTAGGGTGCTGTGAAATCGTGCACCAGTCCTGGATATTGGGGACACTTTTATTTCAATAACTATATATATATATCATATCAAGTTTATATTTTAAGCTATTTTGGTGTATTTTTACCCCCTCTGTATGTTTTCTCTTATTTATGTACAACGAGGAAACAATATCTATGCAGTGAATACTTTCCATCTTTGTTGGTCTCCACCCTACCAGCCTATTTAACATTATTGCACACAGAATTACATCTTATTGTGGCAATGTAGTAATACAGATGTTCTTAAAACTGCTACTAGATTGTAACTGCTCTG
This sequence comes from Pseudophryne corroboree, assembly GCF_028390025.1. Classification (NCBI taxonomy): domain Eukaryota; kingdom Metazoa; phylum Chordata; class Amphibia; order Anura; family Myobatrachidae; genus Pseudophryne; species Pseudophryne corroboree. Next base: position 419,606,521 of record NC_086447.1, on the reverse strand, counting down.
ATTTCTCTAATGTTTACACCACAGGATGCCACAAGATTGTTACACAGCTGTATGAGACCAGCTGCAGTATTTACAAAGTCTCTGAACCGCTCTTACCTTATGTTTTGTTCATGACCCCTGATGCAATTAAGAATATTGCAGGCTAGACAATGACTCAGGGGTCTATTTACTAAGCTTTGGATGGAGATAAAGTGGACGGAGATAAAGTACCAACCAATCAGCTCCTAACTGCCATGTCACAGGTTGTGTTTGAAAAATGACAGTTAGGAGCTGATTGGCTGGTACTTTATCTCCATCCAAGGCTTAGTAAATAGACCCCTAAGTTCTGCAAGTGGGACCTTCGTGAAAACTGGCCATACATTGTGGAGGACTAGAATGATTCCTCCTGGGGCCTAGGAAAAGTGCACCAAATACACTGACAACACAATTCCATGACACAGAGAGACCTGATTATAATAAATCAATGACAATAATAAATATATGAGGCAAAGGTGCATTAACAATAATGGGACAAACAAAAACCCGATAAAAGAATGTAAATAAAGATGGCAGTACATGAAAACATCACACTTTGCGGGTAGATTGTAAATGTTTATTAGAAAATAAATATTGACTGTCCAAGGGGTAAATGTCATGCATATTGTCCTGTACAACTAAATTCTTAATGCAGTGCCAGATATACAGTACCAACTGCAATTAATGACATGTTTTTAAAGCTGCAGTACTACAATACAAATAAATAGGTCTGACAACAGAAGATTCTGATGAGTTTACATGCAGTTTGTTTTGGATCTGGGTTAATTTACTGTTCAGTAAACAGAAACACTATATTGTCTATATTTGTATATATCAAGGTAATAAGGTCAATGGCTCTCGTTAACACTACATAAGAATGATATTTATTTTAAATAATTGGATCAATCACATTTTCTCTCCTTTTTATTTTGGTTCATATGCAACTGATACAATTTTGATTAGAAATGAGTTACTTGTTATTTAGTTAGTGTGTTTCATCCCAAACTACTGTTGCTAGAAACATTGGGACAGATGTATTAAGCGTGGAGAAGTGATAAGCAGTGATAAGTGGAAGGTGATAACGGACCAGCCAATCAGCGTCTAACTTTCAATTTACATATTAGAGCTGATTGGCTGTTGCGTTATCGCCTTGTACTTATCACTGCTTTATCACTTCTCTAGGCTTAATACATCTGCCCCAGAATGAGGTGTGCATAGCTATGTGAGATGAGCAGTTTGAATACTTCAGTTGCACCCATTCCTCCAAACACCTCATCACATAGCAAATTGCATTGTGTGGCCTTGCCTAAGAAAAACAAAGAAGTATGAATCTAACAAGAAATATTCATATTTACAGTAAAAATGAAAGAGTTTAAATTATTATTTTATCAACGCACATTCACATACATTTGTTATTTTCTGTGTATTTCAAAATCATCATTTTATGTTTTCCTTTAATGTTTACTTTTCAATAAGATATGTAGGGTTATGTTTAGCGATAGGGCACAGTTTGAAAACAATATAACATAATATAGAATAGAAATAAAATAACATTAATACTAATTGTCTGGTAATGCATAACATTTTATACTAAAAAAAAAAACTGTGGGAATCTGCCTTTAATACCAGGAATAAGAACATATTTTTGGGGATGGGAATCCACAGGTTACAAGTCCTTGAATTAAGCAATGAGATGTTCAGTTTTGTTTTAATGCTTTATCCAGTGTACATTATTTTATTATTACAAATATGCAAGTAAGCAAACATGCCAAACACCAATTGAAGCTGCAAATGTATTATATTATGTACCAAAATATTTCTTTTTTTGTTGCAAACAGTATCACCAAATGCCAAGACACTTAAGGTCAGTGATGAGACTGAAAGTACAATGAAAGTCACATGGCAACCAGCTCCAGGAAATGTGGTCAATTACCGTGCTATATACCGACCGCGAGCTGGTGGAAGACAACTGGTTGCTAAATTGCCACCTACCGTCACCTCCACAGTACTAAAAAGACTTCAACCTCAAACCACATATGACATTACAGTTGTTCCAGTTTACAAGTCAGGGGATGGAAAAGCCAGGCAAGGAGAAGGAACAACAGGTACAGTGTTCAAAAAGAAAAGCTATGAAATATCCTCATTTTTTCTGAAAGATAATTACATTGTTTTAGGCCGAGTTCTATATAATATGCCTTGTTTTGTTAGCTGTGACCTTGTGGCCAACCTCCTGCTGCTCATAATGATGCTTCTCACAGAGAAGAATAATGAGAAACAATGCAAGTTTCCATACCCAATGGCTCCTTAAGTTTACTTTAAGAATTACTTTTCCTACTGTTAGTGGAACAACATTTAAGTTTACTGAAATAAGGTCAGATGTTCCCACACTCTTCTGAATAAGTTTCATAGTAGATACAGTAGACAGCCTTCACAGGTGCCCTCTGTTCCCTAGGTGCATCATCAAACACTATCCCACCCCCCCGCTTCTAGCCTTGTATGAGGAGTGGAAGTATGGCTGTGAGCTGTGACATCATTAGCTTAATATTTATTCTGCACTCAGAACTGACAAAAGTAATTGATGTGCTCTAGTCAACATCCCCCCCAATCTGGGATGCAGGGTTCTTCCCTTACTCAGAAGCAGAAACACTGCTGCTTCTAATCTCATCAGGTAGTCGATGTAGCCAGCATCTTATGCTCATCATTCTGTGGGTGTGATACTAGGATGTGACATTATAACCCCAGTGCCACAACCCATCACTAACATTGAGGAGCAACAGCCGACAGCATTACAGGTGAGAAGCAGACGCCAGCTGTTCTCCATTCCTTCAGCGCTCCGCATGGTGGCGTGGCAGGGAAATGAAAAATACTAAATGAATACTTATATGTTACACATCCAATGCATTATGATGCCAACTAAACCTTGTTGCTCTAGGTGACCATCTAAGTTCCCCTAGTGGTAACATCGCAAGAAAGTAACTAATTAATCATAGCAATTTAGGGTTATTTGATGTTAATACCATTTTATTATAGGGATGTAGGCAGACCCCCATGTTTTTTATTTTGGTTCTAATTCATCATCATGTTTTGGTTTTGGCAAAACCACCGTCAAGTGTTTTGGTTCGGATTTGGTTTTTGGTCCGGTTTTAGATTCCTTAAAAATTAATACAAATTGACCAACATTGATAAAAAATTTTTATAAAAACAAATATAAATAGCTACAATCATGTCATTTATACCTGTTTATATTCAATATAAAACCCAAGTTCAGTTTTTAAATCCGAGATCCAAATTGACAAAATTCTTGAGGCAGGTCTCTGTTCCACTTGGAACCCCAAAGTGATTCCGAACTGGGACTCGATTCAAGGGCGCAAGTTCATCCCAGGCACCCAGAGGCAAGTTGGACTTTGGTGCCACCCCCCTTAAAAAAGGAAAACAAATCTGAGTGCTCCATTGGAAGTGCAATAGTCACACTTGGATCCCACTGTGAACCATACAGGTGCAGGGTTTGTAGCCCGGAAGCAGGTGACTCCATTGCCTCTGGGAGTTATGCCCCTGACTCGATTGAAATCAGAACCTCTAAGTTCTGGTGTGTTAATATTTCAGGAAAAGCAAACCACACATCTCTATTTTATTATAAAGGATTTTTTTTTTTTTATGAATAGGTTGATGTCTAAGTAATAAATATTTGTTCTTTACAAAGTGGAAGAAATTTCTTTGTTGCTTCTCTGTAATGTCATTATATGCACACGACACCTGCATGAAAGTTTTGGCTTCATTTGGGCAAATGTATGTCTTAGGGTCAGTAATCATGTTGGTTTTGCTTCAAAACGAATTGTTGCTCTAAATCTAGCGGCTATCTCACCAGAATCAATGTAGTGACTGCAAATATTGTAGGCTATTACATTTGGGCCATGGTCTAACTCAGAGGTTCCCAAACGCAATCCTCAAGGCACCCCAACAGTCCAGGATTTAGATATATCCATGGCTCACCACAGATGTTAAATCAAACTGACTGAGGTGCTAATTAAGTTACCTGTGGCCAAGCATGGACACATTTAAAACCTGGACCGTTGGGGTGCCTTGAGGACCGCGTATGGAAATCTCTGGTCTAACTAATGACTTATAAAATGGTAATATTGTATGTGCATTGTATGCATTCCACTGCATTTTTATGCTTCCATTTCTTTATACCAACTTGAGCTTAGATCATTGGCCAAGAAAAAATGCATTATATAATCTCAAATTGATTTTCCAACCTTTTATCAATTTATTAGGAAGATCCTCTTTATAATCTACTAATTACATAAAGAAAACTGTGATGACGTGATTACTCCTAGTACAACAAGTAAATTGGGGTCCAGAGAACCATGTGTTAATGGCTGTAGTCTACAGAATATGCATTGCTCAACAGTCCTTGCTAAAGATTGTTTGAGACTCTGTTTAATGGTTAACTCCCTTAGGCAATAAAATGTGTTACTGGAAACAGTGATGTCTGCTGTGGTGTGTTTCACAATGGAATTGGTGTATTTATAGAGCGTAATTGTATACAATGCTATATAAAATCTCATATAGTTTAGTCGCCATTGGACTGATTGCCAGGAAATATTATTATACCCTGTATAACATAAATTGCAAATTCTACAATGGAAAATGTTTTAAGCTTTCTCTGAGTTACCATAAATATGCTATAAGTTCCTATTAATAAAACGCTGCACAACTTGTGTATTGTTCAGCAAATGCATCTAATGCCATATAACTGAGGGCCAGGGCCCATTAGGTCAAAGTACCCCGTGATCCTATCCTACCCATATAATTGTTACCTCCACCTACATCCTGTCTTTAGTTATTACACTCATTGCTGAAATCCCTTTCTGTTATGTAGTAACATCGGAGGCTCAGTATTACCTGATGCTAAGACTGTAAATTGGTTGTAATGTCACAATATGTGAGAGATGTGTTTGTGTCATATTTGGGTAAGTGCTTATATATTCTTTACTGTTTTACATAGCCTCTCCATTCAAGTCACCGAGAAATCTGAAAACTTCTGACCCAACCAGGTCCACCTTCCGAGTAACCTGGGAACCTGCTCCAGGAGAAGTGATGGGATATAAAATCACCTTTCATCCAGTAGGAAATGATAGGCAACTAGGAGAAATGATAGTTGGCCCATATGATAATACTGTAGTCTTGGAAGAACTCAGGTAGGAACAATCCTACTTTTGAAATAATTTTTATTTATACCTTTGAGAACTTATAACATCTATTGTCTTACCGATTACAAAACCATTGCCTAGCAGCTTGCATTTACCCAAGTGGCTCTCTGATATTATACTGCTATTATACTTTCCTATTCAGTTCAGATGGCACACTTATACTTTATTGGGTTCTACTCTCTGCCCATTCCAACTGATATCCATATTGCTATATTTAGGGCCTTACTTACAAAGTGGTGACTTTTGTAAGCTGTCACTTGCCAGAGAGAAAGTGTGCAAGAGAGAGAGAGAGAGAGAGAGAGAGAGAGAGAGAGAGAGAAATAACCTGACATAGGCCATCTCCTATAACAAAATTATTGTTTTCTCAGTTACTTTTTGCGCAAGTTACTTTTTTTTTTCTTTGTGCCATGCATTTTGTTCATCTCATATTTCACGTGAAGCTTTTAGAAATGAAACCCTTATTGGACAAATTACAATTCAAGAGCTTTGGCCAAACTCTTTTAGTGTAATCAATACTTTGTATTATAGCTGTTATGAAATGGATTGTTGGGGGTCCTTTTATAATGTGATTGACCTCATTTGGAATGGCCTATGGTTAGTGTGACTGTGCAACCAAATGCAGGATACTGTGTTAAGTGCAAAATAGTATCAGCACACCACTTTGAGGTATTGTCAGTGCTTTACTAATGCTGAATGAAGAAGTGAGGATTATACAGTGCCACAATTATGCTATTTTTACAGTGGTGGATCACAGGAGAGTAGTTATTTATGACGTGCTTTGAAAAATGGGGCCTCCAAAGATGCCAAATTCTGAAACTTGCAGCAGACAAACTATTCTTAACTTTATATCTCAGAATCCCAAATACAATATATCCAGCTTTTATAGATCTTTCATATTTTCTATGGCCCAGTAACAGTATGGAGCTATCAATAGAGGAATCATTTCTATCTACATTGTCTCTAACCTAGCATATGAGACACAGCAAGTATTTTAAGTCCTGTGTAGAAATGGAGGAATTAACTCAAAAACCAAATCCCTATGGTGCTATAAAAGACTACATACCAGTGGCGGAACTTCCACCAGTGCAGCTGGTGCGTGGCACTGGGGTCCACGACAATGAAGGGGCCCTCAGCTGGCATTGACTGCAGTGACTCATTACAGTAAGCTGTTGCCTGCGACTGCCGAAGGAGGTGGTCCGGCCACAGGAGAGGCGTGGTCCCTTGCCCTCCGCCTCCCTCCCCTTTCCTCCTGGCTCCTCTCCTCCACACTGCTGTTGTCGGAACCGTCATCACCATATAGCTCCAGCGCAAAAACTAACAGCCTGGCCATCTGCTTTACTATAAGCTCTCTTCCCTTCTGGTGCGGCTTGTTGCGGGTCCGGAGCATCAGCGCCCAGGCTCTCCATGAGGTCAGCATGGAGTACCAGGTAGCTGCTATCCGGGAGCAGGTAAAAGGGAGGCCTGACACGTTGTTACTGGGGGCAGGACTACTGCAGTTTTTACGATTTTCCTCCCCTGCTCAGTGTCTCCTGTTGTATATGTTATGTTCCGTTCTTATTGCTGTGCAATGTACTCACAGCAAACAACCACTGCAGTCATTCTAAAATATTGTCCTGCTGCAGTGGAACTACAAGCCCCTGCATGCCATGCCAAGTTCAGGATGCCCATCTTTGAATGAAATACTACAATATAAAGTTTGTGTGTATACAATTTTCAAACTATTAGCACAAGCTAAAGTGGGCCGGAACTATCTGTCCTCCCACATCACTTGGGAGCAGCATCACAGGCACTGCCCAAACCTCCTCATCCATCTGGCATGCAGCCGTGCGGGCAGTAATGTCCAAACCCCCTGTAGTCTGTAATGCTGAACACCCCCACTTCTCCAGTATGCAGCCGCTGGCAGTAGTGCCCAAACACCCCCATCCCCGTAGCTGCAGGAGGGATCCACCAAGTACCCAGCCACGTGTAGCTCCACCCTGGCAGTCCCCATGAAGTTTTGAGAACTACAGTAGCTGGCCGGCCGGGTGATATGGTGTTTCCTCCTGATTCCCGTAAATGAGCGTGGTGGGTGAGAGGGCAACACGCAGGGAGTGGTGGGCATTATGTGTGTAAGGGGTGCTACTACTGTGGTGGGCATTATGTGTGTAAGGGGCGCTACTACTGTGGTGGGCATTATGTGTGTAAGGGGCGCTATTACTGTGGTGGGCATTGTGTGTAAGTGGCGCTACTACTGCGGTGGGCATTATGTGTGTTAGGGGCACTTTCTGTGGAATAAGGGGTACTATTGTATGGCCATATCCCTTCCTTGATAGATCACACCACTTTTTTGTGGTGATCGCCTTCAGCGCACATTGTTCCTTTTAGAAAGTGTGAGATGTAGAGCACATATTTATAGTTTGCATAGAACTCACATTCCATCTACCTTTACCCTTCACTTACTGCCTCTCCTGTCACCCTCTCCTCATCACCCACTTCATATCACTTTTTTCCTCTTCCTGTCACCCACTGTCTCTCCCTTTCACCCATTATCCATCACCCTCTGCCTCTCCCTGGTACCCATTTCCTGTTAACCTCTCCCTGTCACCAACAGTTTCTCCCTGCCACCTCTGCCTTTCCTTGTCACATTATCCCTGTCACCCTGTGCTTCTTGTCACCCTCTGCTTGTCACACTGTTTCTTTCCCCATCACCCACTGCCTCTCCCCATCACCCACTGCCTCTCCCCATCACCAACTGCCTCTCCCTGTCACCCACTGCCGTGTGGCATATTGTTAAATTGGGATGGGGTGGAGGAGGGGGGCCTTAAGCATATATTTGCACCTGGGCCCACCAATTACAAGTTCCGCCTCTGCTACATACTGTAGATGTCCCAGATCTTCATGGCAATATCTCTTGGCAATGATTGCTGTAAAATATTAGCATACTGAGGGGCATAAGTATCAAAGTTTGGAGAGATATACCAAGTAATCAGCTCCTAACTGCCATTTTTCAACAAAGCCTGTAACATGGCAGTTAGGAGCTAACTGGTTGGTACTTTGGGGTCCATGTAGAGCGATAAAGTGGACGGAGATAAAGTATCAGTCAATTAGCACCTAACTGCCATGTTACAGGCTGGGTGTGAAAAATGACAGTTATGAGCTGATTGGTTGGTACTTTATCCCCATTCAGTTTATATCTCTCCATGGCTTAGTACAAAAACTCCATACTCTCTCTCTCTCCAAGCTTTGATATATATGGCCCATAGCGTTTCTACTGACAGTACATATTTTAGCACTTCTTTGTTGTTCATTTTTCAGTATTGTACTGTAGTACTGTATATTCTATAGTTAATGATGCATGTAAATGAATTTTTCTGTTGGTTATATTATTATTGTTGTTGATTTGTAATGCACCGTAGTGCTCCGCAGTGATGGTAAATAGTGAAAACAGGACATGCCAGGTAGATAAAATGCATGGCAAACAAATGAAATCAAGCATTCAACAAGAGTGCTCCAAACGTGTAGCTTCTACTCACCCTCTAGTTAAATTCGCGGTATAACAGGACAAAAAAACATAGAAAGAAAAGAAATGAGGTGAGCATTAACTAGTCACTTCATTTCTTTAGATAAAATAAATACATACTTGAAAAACAAATGAAAGGCACATTTTATACTAATAACAACTTTTCGGGACATGGGTAAATCCTACACTTTTCACTGAAAAATGTGTTAGATGTCTGTCGTGTATTATTACTGTATATCCACTACTATTTGTTTTTTATTTCTAAACTTACTGATGTTAACTGCAATAAGGACTATATAGACTTAATGTGACATATTTCATTATAGTTAAATATTATTAATTGTGCAGGGCAGCAACATCCTACAAAGTCAATGTGGTTGGAATGTTTGATAAAGGAGAGAGTGCACCTTTAATTGGAGAAGAAATGACAACTCGGTCAGATGCCCCAGATGTCCGTGTCGATCCCTCCGGTAATTCTTCTTCCCAGAAGAGATGTGTACATAGAGATAATGGTTTTATATATATATATATATATATATATATACATACACAAGATAAATAGAAAGCTTTTAGCAGTTAATCCAAAGGGAGCTTATTCATTGAATTTTTATTTATCACTCTGCTGAGAGATTTTGCTTATATTCCAGATGACATGCAACATAAAAGCCATATAGTTCGCATGTTATTATATCGTAGACCTTTTACCATACCTGCCAACTTTCTTTACTTGTGGAGCGGGACAATGGGGCGTGGCCTATGCAAAGGGGGCGTGGCTTTGCGGGAGGACCGGCGATCGCGAGCCACGCCCCATTTTCATCACTGAAGGGGCATGCCCAGCGCTCTGTGAGCCGCTGGCATGCTCCCTCTCCCTCTGAATCCACTGAATAGACGCTGTGCGCATGCGCACAGCGTCTATTCACCGCTGCTCTGCTAAGCAGAGCAGCGATTGACAGAGCCTCCCAACTGACCCTCCCACCGCGGGACACTGTGGCCCGCGGGTGGGACAGCGGGACAGTCCCCAAAAAACGGGACTGTCCGCGAAAATCGGGATAGTTGGGAGGTATGCCTTTTACTAATGACATCGACCATTGAACATAGGGCCTAATTCAGACCTGCAGCAAAATTGTGCTTTAATGGGCAAAATCATGTTCACTGCAGCTGGGACAAATATAACATGTGCAGAGAGAGTTAGATTTGGGTGGGGTGTGTTCAAACTGAAATCATTTCTAAATTGCAGTGTAGAAATAAAGCAGCCAGTATTTACCCTGCACAGAAACAAAATAACCCACCCAAATCTAACTCTCTCAGCAAATGTTATATCTGCCACCATGCAGTGCACATGAGGGGTAATTCCAAGTTGATCGCAGCAGGAAATTTTTTAGCAGTTGGGCAAAACCGTGTGCACTGCAGGGGAGGCAGATATAACATGTGCAGAGAGAGATAGATTTGGGTGTGGTGTGTTCAATCTGCAATCTAAATTGCAGTGTAAAAATAAAGCAGCCAGTATTTACCCTGCACAGAAACAAAATAACCCACCCAAATCTAAGTCTCTCTGCAAATGTTATATCTGCCTCCCCTGCAGTGCACATGGTTTTGCCCAATTGCTAACAAACTTGCTGCTGCGATCAACTCAGAATTACTCCCATGGTTTTGCACATTAGATAACAATTTTGCTGCTGCGATCAGGTCTGAGTTAGGCCTTTAATCTGTAAACTTGATCTGTGGCTTTTGCTGTTGTCAGCCATGTTTGTGAGCAGAGGCGCAGAGAGGTGGGTGGTTACTAATTACCCAGACCTGGGCTTGCTGGAGGGCCTGGGTCCTTCCACTCCTTCCTCATTTGTCAGCTAGCAGCAGCCTCTGCCTCACAGAAGCCAGCACATGCTGGGCTGCAGTTTGTCTGTGGAGGCTGCTGACAGCGTGGCCACTGCTCCTGTGATTTGGATATGCCACCTACATTACCCGAGCCTCCCTCTCTACACTCGTGTGTGAGTGAACAAGTATGAGTACGCTACATGAGTTTATAGGACTAAACAGTCATATTGCTGAAATTCTTCATCCATCCTCTTATCATTTATATGGGGGAGATGTATCAAACCTTGGAGAAAGATTAAGCCAGATGTAATGCAGTGCGAGACGACCAAAGCTCCGAGATTCTGGCGGAACTCATACATTTTTTTAAAGCAGCAATTATTTACAATGCAAAACCAATGTGGGGTCTATTTTTGAAGCCTTGGAGAGAGATAAAGTGGATGGAGATAAAGTACCTGCCAATTCCTAACTGTTATTTTTAAAACATGACCTGTTGTATATACTCAATGCATTTTCAACAGGACCTGATGAAAATGCATTGAGCATTGAAAACATTGAAACGTTGATATGGCATAAAACTTTATTCCTGAGTGCCGCCGAATGGAGCTATTATATACTGACAATAGCATATTAAATCCTGTGACTGCTGGATTTCATTTTCAATTTTATTGACGGTTTTTGTACTATTTGTATCATGATTGTATCTGTCCACCAGCCAGTGTGTTTTCATTGTATTTAATATATTTTGCAGTATTAAATATCCTGCTCCAGAAAGCACAGTTACAATGCCCCCCCCAAGTGCTCCCACCCCCCTCCATAGAAAGAAAGCACAGACACCATCATTCCCACCACAGCACCCCCCCTTCCATAGTCAGAAAGCATATCCACCATAACCCCCACGCCACCAGCACCCCCTCCCTCCCATCCATAGACAAAATGCACAGGCACCATCATTTTTCACCCCCTCCCCTCACCCTCACACTCATGCTGTTTAAGTGCCGTGACCCAGCCAGCATAATTATAGACTACCGCCACCTGCCAGCTCACCCGCCCCCAGCATATGCAAAACAGAATTTGCTGCTGCTACTGAGTTACTGTGGGGAGTGAAGACAGTCTGTCGCCGCTGCCTACCATGCTCCTCACCTCTCAAGCCACACATGAGAACAGTCTTGGAGGAGTTGCTCCTCCAACATGCAGCCAGTGGCCAGCCTCCCAGTGTGTACATAACGGAGGCAGCTGCTGCAGCCACAGAGTGAGTTACAGATACTGCCTGAGCTCCGGGGCCGAAATATATATATAAAAAAAAAATTAAAAAATTGGTGAACTGTACGACAGATCAGCAGCCAGGGAGGGTTTCTAGGTATTCGTAAACTCCCCCTGTGTGCACATATGAATATGGTAGTTAGGAGCTGAATAGCTAGTATTTTATCTCCATCCACATCCAAGGAATCCGGACCGCTCATCAGTAGGGGTTATTCCCAGGGTAGTTTTAAGAGAGGAGGCAGCCTCCCCCGTCTGGGCCCCCTCCTCTCTGCCGGGCGCCAGCAGCAACACAGCGCTGTAGAGAGTCTGAGCAATAGAGTGCTCAGACACTAATGCGCATGCACAGATCTCCGGGAAAATGGCATGGTGGACGTCTTTCTGATGAATTCTGCAGCACTGCTGCCATCAGTGTGGGATTCCATAGGGATAAATATAAAAAAAATGGGTGCAGCATGTATGGTGTGGGCCCCTTGGACTCAGGGGCCCTTGTACACCGCACATCCTGCACCCATTATAAATACGCCAGTGGTTGTTCCCATGTCTCGTCATTCAGAGTTTGTGCACCGATTCCACTCCTGTTCCTTCCTCACAAGAGCTTATACTCCATAACTGATGCAGTTATAGCTGTTCACTCATACACTTTTTGCGCAATATGGCGTGAGACACATGCTGTGCACTTTTCCCTTTGCATCTTAGTTCACATATAGGTGGTCATTCCGAGTTGATCGCTCGCTAGCAGTTTTTAGCAGCCGTGCAAACGCTATTCCGCCTCCCACTGGGTGTGTATTTTAGCTTAGCAGAAGTGCGAGCGAAAGGATCGCAGAGCGACGGCAAAGTTTTTCGTGCAGTTTTAGAGTAGCTCAATACCTACTCAGCGCTTGCGATCACTTCTGACTATTCAGTTCCTGTTTTGACGTCACAAACACTACATGCGTTCGCCCAGCCACGCCTGCGTTTTTGCTGGCACGCCTGCGTTTTTTCAAACACTCCCTGAAAACGGTCAGTTGACACCCAGAAACGCCCACTTCATGTCAATCACTCTGCGGTCAGCAGTGCGACTGAAAAACTTCGCTAGACCCTGTGTGAAACTACATCGGCCGTTGTAATAGTTCGCAGCACGTGTGCATTGCGCCGCATACGCATGCGCAGAAGTGCCCTTTTTTTGCCTCATCGCTGCACAGCGAACTAATTCAGCTAGCGATCAACTCAGAATGACCCCCATAGTGTACTACTGTATATACTTAGGATTAGTTGGGTTTTTTGTGACAAAGCAGTAAGTATAAAGCATAAAGATGCATGGCGCAGGTCACTCATATCTGACCTGTCTTTTGCCTTTTTCATATGTATATTTCTTTAAATGTTATTATTTCAATATTTGGTGTTATAAATACTAATACACAATCTACTGTAAATGATCGCTGATGTTACAAGTTACTTGGGACTTTTAGACCTGTATTAAAGGTCACAGAATATCCTTATAATTTAACATATATCATATTATACATATTACAGCTTTAATAATCACCTTATTTCCATGGCCATACCCAAGGTCAATGAATAATAAGATTGATAGAGACACTGACCCGCAGCATCTTCCTTACAATTTTAACCCAAGAAGTGTGTTTCAAGCACCATGTGGGTAATAGCAAACTATTCTGTCCTGCGGTATCCAGTTCTATCCTACTGTAACAGCGCATCATAAGAAGCTGACTCAGAATCGGACCCATTAACTGAAACCAAAGGAATTTTGACAATACCTTAAGTGAAAAAAAAAAAAACAGGTTACTTATTTAACTATCATTTTAGCGTATTTGCTCATAGTAAGATTAATAAAACAAAATATTTGTTTTTTACCTTATACATTTAGAAGTCTTCTGCTCCAGGAACAGCAAACTATATCTAAACAGAATGTACACTGTGGATTTTTTGGCTCTAGTGATATCAACAACTAATGTTGTTTGTTAATATTATAGTATACCTCCTTAATATTGTAACATTCCTGTTTGTTTATCTTTGCAACGTACGCATAAATCCAAAACATACTGGCACTAACCCATTGCTTTTCCCAGTACATGATAAGGATTAATTGCAAAACTATGGCAATGTTGTTTACATTATTCTGTGTATGTTTAACATTTGTAACTTATTTCTGTTCTGTTGATAAAGTTTAGGTTTTTATTTTCAAGCAGAAGAGAACTTTATTGTAAAAGCTTTTAATAGGCTATCGCCAGCACTGGACCAAATTCTGAACCATATATAGATATATCTGAAGTCTAATTTTCTAAACAAAATGGCTTTCAAACACCCTGCACAAGCTGCCACAGGAACACTGAGTTCAAGATGGAGAATGCATGCTTATAATATTGTGTTTCATTTCAATACTGTTATGTGTTGTGTGTTTTATTATCAAAGTTCTTATGATAATCCGTATGTTGATGTCTCTGTGATAACTGTGAAACTTCCTATCCTTTTTGTTGTTCTGTTTCTTACTTTCCTTGAAATGTTCAAATACTTTTTTCTCTTGTTCTTTCTTAGTTTCATGTAAACAAAATGATATACAGTATTTGAATGCAGTGATTCCATGTAGATAAAATCATATGCTTTATTGGTTTATTTATCTTTCTCCGTAATTAATGTAACAGGACTGGAGTGCAAAACTAATGCTGCTGCAGACGTAGTTTTGCTGGTAGATGGTTCTTGGAGTATTGGTCGGCCAAATTTCAGGACTGTCAGGTCTTTTATCTCACGATTGGTTGAAGTCTTTGAGATTGGCCCAGACAAAGTGCAGATTGGTAAGTAATCATAATCAACTTTAGTAGGAAAGGGCAAACGCTTATGCTGACAAAATATTGTAAAATTTGTATAATATCCCTTTCACACAGAGGTTTCTACCCGGTAATTTGCCAAGTCAACCGGGGTTGAAATTCTGGGACTGTGATCCAGGAATTTACCAGGGTTGGAGACATGGGAATTTCGACCCGGGTTGAATCCTTCACACAGAAGAAATACCCGTTTTGATCCACAAATTACTGGGTAGAACTGCTTCACCCAGTAATATGTTTCCCTTTGTGAAAGGCGGGGTCAGGCTGGGTCCGGCTAAGTGAACCGGCATTGAAATGCCGGGTAAAAGCTGGGAATTTCAGACATTTCTGTCTCAAAAGGGTATAAACAATCAGATTTTAACCTTTGCTGCAAATAAATTTGTGGAGCAAAATAGACACATTAGTGTAAGAGCAGATGTCTGCCTAGTAGTCCCACTGGAGTAACGAGGGTGGAACCCATTGTTTGTAGAAGCGTAGAAACCAGATTTTGTTTGAACAGCAAGATTATTATAATTAGATAAAGGGGTGCACCCATTCTCTTTCTGCAAAAAAGGGACTTACATTTTACACTAGGTCACAAATGGTGAACTTGTATCCTTTTCTAATTTTCACAATTTAAAACACTTCCCATACACAATGCACTGTTTAATAAAAATAAAAATAATTATTAAATGGTCAGTTTGACTCATCCCCAAATCCTTAACCAGCCCCAATGATAGATAATCTGGGATAGTTTCTCCTACAATAGAGAACATTATATAAAAGACTCCCTAAAATGCTCTTACACCTCTTCAAGATGTAAAATAAAATTGTATGTTCTTTATTGCTGATCCCTTGTTGTACAAATAAAGAATAAATTCTAAGTAACTAAGGATTAGAAAGCTGGACTTCAATGTGATGTTTATAGTACTCCTCCTAAAGAGTTTTATGCATCTCCATGCATTGAGGTGTGCATACAGTTTGTGGAACTGAGTACTGGGAGAGTAGAAACGGATCTTAATGTCTGCTAGGGGGACCATCAAGGTGCATTAGTGCACATCAGGTGCACTTTGTAAATGAATATAGTTTTATGAACACTTTTGGAAATCTTGGAAACGGATAGTATGTTGGAAATGTAATAGGGTGTTTGAATCAAAAAGTGAGAGATTTTGGTAAAATTTTCCTGTTTTTTTTAAAGTGGCAATCATTTACATGGCAAAATCAACCTGGTTTTGCCATGTAAATGATTGCCACTTAAAAAAAACAGGAGAATTTTACCAAAATCTCTCACTTTCTGATTCTCACACCGTATTACATTTCCCCCCAGATGTGGTTTGAAAATGGTTACGATTTTTTGTTTGCTACCTACTTGTCTGTCTCAGAGATTTTCTTTTTCTTAAATAAACGTATAAACATATTTTAACCTTTTATATCTATTTTCATTTCAGCACTTGCTCAATACAGTGGGGACCCCAGAACCGAGTGGCAACTAAATGCTCATGGAACAAAGAAGTCTTTGATGGATGCTGTAGCAAATCTGCCTTACAAGGGGGGCAACACTCTTACAGGTCAATTGTAACATTGTTTAACATGTAGTTACCAGTATAAACAACTGATTTTATATTTATTATGTAATATCATTTAGAGTATTTGGACAGTGTTCTTACGATGTTCATCATGTTTCATTAGGCTTGGCTTTAAATTTTATTGCACAAAATAATTTCAAGTCAGAGGCTGGCTTGAGAGATAAATCACGCAAAATTGGTGTCCTGATAACTGATGGAAAGTCACAAGATGACATTGTTGCACCGTCAAAAAGGCTGAGAGACCAAGGAATAGAACTATATGCCATTGGTAAGTGTATATTATTGTGCGTAATGCCTTCTATTAATAAAATAGTCACCCCTAAAGCATCCAAAACAATTCCATTTACTGGTTTTTAATTCATTTATAAATATTTACCTCACTTTGGACTCTTCTAAATGTTTTCTCAGGTCTCTGTTGTCTAGTGGTGTATTATAATAGGGACATTTTGTCCAATAGCCCCAGATGATAAGAGAACATTGATCTTCTCTATTCAAACTTAGGGGTGCATGTACAATCTTGACAAGAGAAAAAGTGAGTTTAGGATGGGGGCATTGGAGTATATTCAATAAACTTGGTGAGATGTTTTTGCTTTTAATACTACTTGCTGTATGAAGCTTTCTACGTAAAACACTAAAACCATGGGGGTAATTCAGAGTTAATTGCAGCAGCAAATTTGTTAGCAGTTGGGCAAAACCTTCTGCACTGCAGGTGTGGCAGATATAACATTTGCAGAGAGTTAGATTTGGATGGGTTATCCCAATCAAATCTAACTCTCTCTGCACATGTTATATCTGCCCCACCTGCAGTGCACATGGTTTTGCCCAACTGCTAACAAATTTGCTGCTGCAATCAACTCTGAATTAGGCTTCATATACAGTATGTTAGGCTTGACTTGAGCTCTGTCCAGTCATCATGGTACTGTATATTTATATTACTATTATAATATGATCATTTATCTTAATTTAATGGTGTAGAATGAGGTTTTAAACAAATACCCACATTCCATGGTATATACCAGACATGGATACTTTACTAATATGCTGCAGACATTCGGTTTCTCTTGAATAATAATGTATAGACTTTTGCCACTACTGTGTTACATAGAACACTATACTTTTATCCACTTAGTATATGTGAAATGTTTTATGATTTGCGGACTGAGAAAACTAACAATTGTCCATGTGCATATGAAACAGTCAATATCTGTGTGTGGTTCCAGGGTTTTAAATAAAATAAAGGAACTGCTTCTGATTTTAAATAGTGCTTTTCTATAGAAGTTATGCTTTAGCAGATTTATATCTGTTACATAACATGTGCATTTCATCCATTACATTAAACCAAATTCTATTAAAGCAGCCAAAACTTTTCATACCGTGTACCAAGTTACTACAAAGACAATAATGTATAAAAGAATATATATGATGTATTTTGGCTATAGAGTTAGATTACTGGCAGCGCATGAATCCAATGGAAACATTTTATTGCAAGATGTTTTAAATTGCCAGATTTTCTCCAGCCGCAAATCATGAGAGTAAGGCTGGCCCATTGCCTGCTGTACCTAAGTAGAATGCCAGCCTTCTGCCTAGCAGATGATATTCAACAACATGTATAGTACAGCTTTAGCTAAATTAATTGATGTTTTTCTATATCAGTAGGTTATTAAATATAATATAATATATTATAATATATATAATATATATAATGGTCTCCAGTATCTTACTAAAGACTGGGGAGCACTATTATTCTGTGCTCAACTTTTATAGATTCGGGGTGTCAAGTTGCCTCTGATGAGGACTCCCCCAATACTGTATTTTTACACTGTCTCCTCTTGTTTGATAGGTCCAAAACTGTCAAGTGACTTCTGCCTGAATGCTGCTCCTCACCTTTATGGGGGGAATTCAAGTGTTTTGCGCATTACTGACATTACTGTTATGTTGTTCCGTAATTTTGACAGGCTGGCAACTAGTAAAGTATAAATCCAGTTTTTGACACTTAAAATCACAATACTTGATTTCAAAAACATATATTCTGCTGCTAATGTTTTATGTTTGCAGTTTGGATTTTTTGTAAACATTATTATTGTTATTATCATAATTTATATAGCACCCAGGGCCATCTTAGTAGTATTGTAGTCCCTGGGCAAAGCAGTGAACTGGGGCCCCTACCCAACCATTCATGCAAATAATAAAAAAAAAAATGATAACTTACCATCCTGCGATCCAGCGCCTTCTCTTTGCATGCTTCCATACAGTGAATGGATGTCAGCACTCTGATTGGTGGATAGCTCCAACTATCCACCAATCAGCATGCTGACAGACATTCACTGTCTAGCTGCAATCTTGGAGGCAGATAGAGAATGCTGCCTCGCTGCTCTGATTGTGTTACCACCACTGGCCCTTGCTTGAAGGCCTCTAGAATGGTGGGGCTGTGGGCAGCTGCCCAGTGTGCCTATACGTTAAGATGGCGTTGACAGCACCACCAAGACAGTATTTGTCATTGGCTTAATTCCAGGTCCTTAACAAACATACACACACTGGGATTTTCAGCAGCCAACTAACCTACTAGGATTTTGGATGATGGTAGTAAATAGAAGAAACCCACACAAACATGGGGAACGTGTGTAAAATATTCCCATAAGGCCTCATGTTTCAATAGAGTTAGAAAAATATATAGAAAAGGCATCAGAAATGCATCAATATAACTTTGTGCCAAACCAGTGAATGTGCTAAGAACACTGAATAAGATAGATCAATGGATACTGTATATGTATATCACCTGCATGTATTATGTATGATTTTATTGCATTGATTACTATAGGGCTAATAAGCTCATTTCGTCTTCCTGCCAGGTATAAAGAATGCAGATGAAAATGAACTGAAGGAAATAGCCACAGATCCTGATGCTGTCTATGTGTTCAATGTGAATGATTTCAACCAGCTCACCAATATTGTTGAGCCCCTCACTACAAATCTATGTAATAGTGTTAAGAGTGGTGGAGGTGAGTCGCACATTTTGGATTGTACTGTATGTATTTGCATGATTCAGCAAACTTTGTCTCTACCTGTTGTTAAACTATATCTTCAGCATACTTCAGTACCTACCTAAAAATAAAATACAATACACTTGTCTTAAATAAGTGGTAAAAAATGTAACTGATCCCTATCTCACACATCCAAGTTATTCCCTGCCAGAAGTAACTTTCTGTTTTTAACAGTTTCTTGTGCTTACTTATATCACCTATTCTGTCCCTGAGGCAGTGCATGTTCTCCACCACTCCCTTTCTCCACAAGGACAAAAGTACACTTATCAATGCTTTATGTGCTGCAAAATATTTCTAGTTGCAGCAGCATGAAATGATGCTCCATGCTTTCATACATTATATACACATGTTTTTACAATACGGTAACTGTCATATATGAACACAGATGATCTGGAAGCACCATCTAACCTAGTGACGTCAGAGCCCACCCCTCGGTCTTTTAGAGTATCATGGGTACCACCATCTCATAGTGTGGACAAATTCAGAGTGGAGTATTATCCTGTATCTGGAGGTAGACCTCAAGAGGTGAGGTGTTTAATATATATTACGCTGTTTTAATAATCAAGATAATTTGTTTTTTGCATATACGGCTGTATTTATTGTATCCACTTACTGTACAAATGAAACAGATATTATTGCACTGACCCATGGCGAGGAATAATTTTTGCCATAGTTAGCACAGCGAACGTACTGTACCATTTTAAACACAGGAGAAAAATGCAAACTCACTGTAGTGCATTAAAGTATGCTCCATTTGTTTTAACAGACTTGCACTTGACTGTGTGCTGGTACAACTCTAGGCCACCAAGAGATCTGCCATCCTAATAATTGGGAGACTATGGGGTCTATGTACTAAGCCCTGGACAGAGATGAAGTTGACGGAGATAAAGTACCAGCCAACCAGCTCCTAACCTCCATGTTATAGGCTGTGTTTGAAAAATGACTGTTAGGAGCTGGTTGGTTGGTACTTTAACTCCCTCCACTTTATCTATCTTCAAGGCTTAGTACATACACCACTATATTTTTTTTGTATACAATGTCCTTCTGCAGCAGCTATGTGCTGCAGAAGAGGCTGTGATTATGCCTCCAGTACACGCACAGGACCCCAGACAAGCCAAACCAGGCTACTTTGTACCCGCTCCCCCACTGTCTCGATCACCATGGTACTAACTGAAGCTAGAATTAATGAATTGACCCTGTTGATCTTATCTATGTAACATTTGATGGACTGACCGCTTATATCTATATCATGCTCATATACGTCCATGCTCTTTGTATTAGCTCACATCTATAAGCAGGACTTCAATCAAAAACCCTGTTTTCCCATGCTTTGCCTGTTTCAGAAAGTATATTTCTCCCATCAGCTGAAGTCAATTGTTTGGACATATGAATGACCAGATGACTGTGAACACTCATTACCCCATTCCAGTTGTTAAACTTGAGCTGTTCATAGAGAGCAAAAGCAACATGCTCTAAAGAAATTATAGCGAAGGACTTAAGTTTGGGTTAGGGATTGTGATATAAGGATTAGGGATCACTCATTACTAGAGATGTGCATGGATCCCAGGGTTTTGGTTCTAATTCATCCTTAATGTTTTGGTTTTGTCAAAACCACCCTCAAGTGTTTTGGTATGGATTTGGATTTTGGATCGGTTTAAAACTGATTTAAAAAAGTTGATAATCATTGAAAATAATTGATAAAAATCGATAAAAACAGCTTCTCAGTCCTTGCGCATTCATACACACAGATGTACAGCAACGTTTCTGATGAGTGACCGCCAAAAGACCTTTGAATCAAACCCACAGCCTATAAAGACACTCCGCTTACTGCTACTTTAACTCCCATGCTTAGTGGTGTGTTTCTTCTTTCTGTAGGTTATTGTTAGCAGATCTGACAGAACCACAGTACTGACTGATCTAAAGCCTGAAACAGAATACTTTGTGAAGGTGTTTTCAGTGGTAGAAGGAGAAAGCAGTGACCCCTTGGAAGGCCGAGAAACAACCTGTACGTATCGCTTCACCTTTTATGCACAAACATATATGCAAATATAGTTTGTTGTTCTAATATATTTAAAGTTAAACTAAGCTATAATGTTCACTCAGTGATCTAAATTTTTGATAAATGGCTTTTACAGTCTTGAAAAAAACCTGTTTTTTTCCTGTATAAATTTCTACTTTAAATCTCCTGGCTAACTTGCCCAAACATATCGTCCCTATCAGCAACCCAGAGACTATTACATTTGCCCTTTTTTTGTGTGCAGTATGATTTTGTCACAGTTAACTATCTCTCTGTAAAGTAATTGTTTAACCAGGGGGTTCTCATTATTGTTACTATAATGATAGTACTGCTTCTCAGCATGTAGGTACAGTTAAGAGGAATGATAACAAGATTTAACTTCCCTCTATAAAATAATTTTTTGTGGGACGTATAAGAATTATTACTTTTTGCGCTGTGATTTCTGAGTTATCCTCAACTTCTAAATCACTTGGCTGACTGGCTAAGTGCACTTTACACATGTGGTCTTCATTTACTAATGTTTAAAATGAGAAAATATTTTCTACAAGAAATGGTTAAAACATCTGTTCTGTGTAATTGGAAACCACATTCATTGCACAGAAAGAACCTGTGTCATTGACCTTACCACTGCAATACGTCATAATATTTTCCGATGAATACAGACCAAAAGACACATATTATGACATCATTATTGCCAGTTGCATGGGTTATATTCTGTCTGTACTAAGTGATAGTTTATAGAGACTTATGCTGAGATAGATGAATATGTATCCAAAAAATGTGATCTAAAAATCCACACATAAAAATAGTGCATTTATACCCACGTACAATGGCCCTCATTCCGAGTTGATGGCTCGTTAGCTACTTTTAGCAGCCATGCAAACGCATAGTCGCCGCACACGGGGGAGTGTACTTTCGCTTTGCAGGAGTGCGAACGCCTGTGCAGCAGAACGGCTGCAAACACATTTTGTGCAAAGCAAGACCAGCCCTGTAGTTACTTATCCTGTGCGATGATTGCTGCTACGAATGACACGGTAATGACGTCAGATACCCGCCCAGCGAATGCCCGATCACGCCTGCGTTTTTCCAAACACTCCCAGAAAACGGTCAGTTGCCACCCAGAAACTCCCACTTCTTGTCAATCTCCTTGCGATTGGCTGTTCGACTGAAAGTGTTGCTAGTACCTGTGCAAAAGCACGATGCTCTTTGTACCCGTACACCGAGCCTGCGCATTGCGTTCAGTTTTGCCAATTTTTTAACTGATCGATACGCAGCGAACAACGGCAGCTAGCGATCAACTCCGAATGAGGGCCAATGTCAGAGGTATTTCAAAAAGCATCCAGCATTAGCATATCTACCATAATAGGTGCATGGTGTGTACACAGGCATCAGGGTCCAGGGGAGACCACAGCCTGCACCCATAGATGATACTTACCTGTCCATCAGCGCCGTAGACATTGCCAGGAAAATGATGCGGATGACTTTTTCCTGGATATTTGCACATACGTAGTTGAGTGATCAATGGGACAAGGACACAGACACAGATGCCATGTTCCCGGAGATCAGCTCATGCACAGTAGATGCAGACATATTGCCAGAGTCTATTCTGCACATGTGCTGGTGAGAGAGGGGTGAGGGACCGCACAGAGGCTGCACATGGGCCCCATCCTGTCTTGTTCCACTCCTGGTCATCAATCTATGCACAAGTAGCATATGCATCACTTTTTACCTGGCATAGGTCAGACACATTTACACCAAAATACACAACCAGGTCTTTGGCATACAGTATGGAACACTTGTTTACATGTATTTGGTAAAGAAGAACAAATTCCATGCTCAGTCTCATTTAAATAGAAAACCCTCTGTAATACAGCAATTACTGTATTCTTTATTGTGTATGAATGGAAGTAACATGCCCACCAAATCATACAATGGGGTCTATTTACCAATAAAAATCATTAGCGTTGTATACTGCCCAGTAACAGCGATACCTAAGATAATTCCATGTGTATGTATCAATACTGACCTATCCAGTGTGGAGTGTCTCTCTCCTCAGCAATCCTCTGTTATTGGTTGCCAGCAGCCTACCTTTACCGACAAAAGGTTATTGTATAATGTGCATTCTTTTTTATAACAAAAATCTATTTTTACAGCATTTGCTTCTTTTAACAGTTAGGGCAGAAGTTCCTAAAGGCGGTCCTCAAGGCACCCCAACAGTCCAGGATTTAGGTATATCCATGGCTCAGCGCAGATGGTTAAATCAAATTGACTAAGGTGCTAATTAAGTCACCTGTGGCCAAGCATGGATACATTTAAAACCAGGACCGTTGGGGTGCCTTGAGGACCGCGTTTGGGAACCTCTGAGTTAGGGGGTTATATAATAGGTTGCCAGACTATGGAGTTCGCTGCTAAATTTAAATTGGCAATTGGATAACCAGTCTTATATTTTATTGCCACATTAAATATAGAGACAAAGTCATGCTAGTTCTGTAATCTTAAGATCTATTACATGACCCCCTATAACTCTGTTTATCATCAAGATGAATAATGACTTGAGTATGCCACAATATCTTGACACGTTTTAAATGTATCTTCATACTGATGCATTTATGTGTATGTGTTTTTTAATTGCATGTATTGTAAGTAGTGGGCAACTCAAAAGAATGAAAGAAACACTTAATTTTGTAGCACACATTTTAGGTCTGCACTTTGGACGCAAATTTATTCAACTCTAAGAGCTTCAATATAATAGTAAACAACTTTACATGTCAAGAAAATTTCATGAATAAAAACAAAATAATACAAATCTATTAATCTCCACAGTGCCAATCCCTTCTGTTAGAAATCTCAACATCTATGACATTGGAACAACAACAATGAGAGCAAGATGGGAAGCTGCCAAAGGAGCCTCTGGATATTTATTGTTATACGAGCCTGTCAATGCTACTGTTCCTGCAGTAGAAAAAGAGGTGAGGAAAGCTGGACCACCCGCCACTGTACACACAAATCTCAGAGCTGGTGGCACTGAATAATAAGATGGAGGACAGCATGTTTCTTCTATTTTATATGAGTGCACTATGACTCAGGGCCATCTTAATGTACAGTATAGGCACACTAGGCAGCTGCCCAGGGCCCCACAATACCAGAGGCCTTTAAGCAGAAGTGTGTGATGGTCACACAATCAGAGTAGCAAGGCAGCTGATTGGTGGGAGGCTGGAGCTATCTACTAATCAGAATGCTGACAACCATTCACTTTATGGAAGCATGAGGAGAGATGGTACAGGACCGCAGGAGGGGCATGTTATGATTTTTTTTTTTCATTCGATCCCATGAATGTGTATGCAAGGGTAGGGATGGACTGGGGGCCAAAATCGTCCCTGGCATGCGCACGAGTTGAAGGCATGCTCGCGCACATGACAGGAGCACGCGCACGGACACTAACGATGGGGGTGTGCTGTGAGTCAATGGGACGTGGACTCACGGCACTCCCCCATTTCCATGGAAATGGGCCGGGGGGTGCCGCAAGTCAGGAGGGGGGCGTGAACTTGCGGCACGCCTCCATTTTCATGGAGACGGGCAGGGGTTCAGACCAGAGAGCCCGAGGCTGCGCCGAGTGCGGCCTTCCCGGTTCTCTGTATTACAGGACCAGCCCACCAGCCCATCAGCCCTTCTGGCATTTGCCAGAAGTGCCAAATGAACAGTCCGGCCCTGTGTAAGGGTCCCAGTGCATTGCTTTGCACAGAGTCTACAATGCTGTTAAGATGGCCCTGCTATGTAAATCCATGGGACGTGGCACCACAAATTGCATCATTACTACCTCACTACAGCTGTACAGCATTGTGCAGTGAGGGCAAAGCCACAATGATGCAGTTCACTGTGTTATTGTGTTATTCAGTCCTTGGAATGCCAACTTATCTGGGTAAAGAGAACGCATCAGAAAGGCTAGTTTACTCTGTCGGATTTCCAAGAGTGCTGCCTGAAATACATGAGTCTCCTGGACTCTAGGCAGGTATGACACATTCAGAATAAAGGCAATTCCCACACTAGAGACAAAAAAAATCTAAGAACTATCCATCAAGGGAATAACAAGGATTTTTTTTTATATAGACAGAAGGTTATTAATCCACCAATATAATTGTACAACCACTGGGTGCTACCCACTGATTCAAATGTACAAATAATTGGGGAAAAGAAAGGGAATCCGTTAAGATATGGATGCACTTGTTCCCTTAGTATAAACAGTTAAAATTATGATTTATTCAATATAAGACATATGTTCATATATGAAAATAATTGTACATATTTCAAGAGGGTGAGTGGTGCTAGTAAATGTATAGTAAAACAGGTTCAACAATCTAAAAATGCTCTTGCTAATTTACAGAGATTTGTATTTTGTGTCACTCTATTTTACAGGTTGAGTATCCCATATCCAAATATTCCGAAATACGGACTTTTTCAAGTGAGACTGAGATAGTGAAACCTTTGTTTTCTGATGGCTCAATGTACACAAACTTTGTTTAATGCACAAAGTTATTCAAAATATTGTATTAAATGACCTTCAGGCTGTGTGTATAAGGTGTATATGAAACATAAATGAATTGTGTGAATGTACACACACTTTGTTTAATACACAAAGTTATAAAAAAATATTGGCTAAAATTACCTTCAGGCTGTGTGTATAAGCTGTATATGAAATATAAATGCATTCCGTGCTTAGATTTAGGTCCCATCACCATGATATCTCATTATGGTATGCAATTATTCCAAAATACGGAAAAATCCGATATCCAAAATACTTCTGGTCCCAAGCATTTTGGATAAGGGATACTCAACCTGTATTATGTCATGTTGCATAAGTAAATTAAAGTTGTATACTTGTTCAAGTGGTATTGAATTATATTTAGAACAATTTTTCCTGACAATTGCAGATGCGTGTTGGCTCATCAGTCACTGACGTACGATTGGAAGAACTCTTCCCTAACACTGAGTACACTTTGACTGTTTATGCACTTTTTGATGATCTCACCAGTGATCCACTCACAGCTCAGGAAGTGACATGTAAGACTTTATCTTCTTACTTCTCTCTCTAATTCATTATCAGTAGAAAAAGATAGACTACTGTAAGATAAAATAACATGTACAGTATTTGACAAAATTCAGTAGCCAGGTAAGTCTGTGGTAATATTGCTAGTCAGCACTGTACATTTAGGGGATCATGACACAAACAAATAACATGCAATAACATGAAACAGAAGGTAACAATGATCCTGTCCAAACAGGTTTTCAGTCTAAGAGGTGTTGAAACATCAGAAATATAAGAAATATAATGTAGTGGAATACCAATTATAGCTGTTGGCAGGATACATGTTCATGGTACAGCCACTCTGCTAATTCTTGGACCCAGACAGCCGATGGACACAGGTCCTGTGCAATCACCTGGCCCCATTCAGTTGATAACCACAGGTAGAGCACCTGTTCCTGGCAGTTGGGTATTACAGCTATAGGGGCGTATTCATTTAGTGTTGGTTATTTCATCCTGGAGAAAAATGGCACTTTTCTGCTGTTTATAGGTCGAATTTACATTTGACCTATTCAATGACCGTGCCATTTTTATACTGGAGGAAAAAAACGCCACGGACAAAAACCACCTGGATTGGCGAATTTGCCGCCGATCCACGTGTTTTGGCGAATTTGCGGATGTTTTTGCCCATTTTTAGGTCCATTTTCGCCTATGCCAATTCGTCCACAAAAAAAAATGACCGAAAAGGCATGGGCAAAAAGTGACTCCAAAATGGGCAAAAAGATGCCCGCAATTGAATACACTAATGTCGAATTAGTGCAGTTTTTTCGGCTAGCCGAAGAAAACGGCACTAAATGAATACGCTCCATAGTGCTAGAGTCTGGCAACAGGCAGTTTGTATGTGCATATAGAGCATGTTAGGGTCTATGTACTAAGCCATGGAAAAAGATAAAGTGGATTGAGACAAAATACCAGTCAATCAGCTCCTTACTGCCATGTTACGGGCTGTGTTTGAAAAATGGTTCTTACTTTATCTCCATCCACTTTATCTCTATCCAATTCTTAGTACATAGAACCCTCATTTCTGGCTCTGAGCAATTGGTGAAGGTAAATGAAATAAAGTAGTGTGGTAAAGCACTACTTCTTCGGAATGTAAGTGCTGTGTACATAAGTTTATTAACTATGTAGTCTCTTCATAAATCAGGCCTCTGTCAAACATTAAATCAGTACTCTTTTCAGGGTAGCGCATAATCCCTTTTATTGAGAAATGGGGCTGCATTGGCACAAAGTGTGGACTGATTTTACAGTTGTTACATGAGTTCATAAAATGTGGATTCCTGATTATTTCTATAATAATAATAATACTAATAATACTAATAATACTAATAATAATAATTATCATTATTATTTATATTGAATCACTCCGGCAAAGCACAAGCATGTGAAACCAGGGATTCAGTAGGATTTCCCGACAGTCGGGATCCTGGCGGTCGAAATACCGATGCCGGAGTCGCTACAGTCAAAATTTCGACATCGAGCGCAGCGAGTCCCCTCGCGGGCTCAACTGCATCCCGAAACCAGTAGTCATCAGTACATAAGTTGTTTCTATGCAAATCACAATTTATTACAAATCACAATTTCTGTCTCTGTATAAAATAAATTGAACAGTGCCATTTCAGGGGCAGTTCTTTGGAATTTCAATATTATAATTATCCATTTTGATTTGTAACTATTCGGCACTGTATTCTAAATATTTCTGCCTACTTTATTTACAGTACCAGTCCAAGGGGCTGGAAATATAAGACTCAGAGATATTACCCATAGCTCAATGAATGTCTTCTGGGATGCTGCTCCTGGAAATGTCAGAAAGTACATTGTGAAGTACAAAACTGAAGGAGAAGATGATTACAAAGAGGTAAAAAAAACATTGTGTTTTATAAACTATCAAATTTTGAACTGCATTTAAAAAACAATATTTGCCTACTGTATATTGTATTTAGGAAATGGTATAGTATGTTGTACTATAAGATTATTCTTTCAAAACGGCCAACCAGAAGATGCCACCTGCGACCCACGGAAGTGTGCAACTGGGCATAGACATCAGACAATATGCATGATTTGTCATTACAATAGGCAAATCGTGCCAATATCATCCTGATGTGTACCCAGCCTAACTCTAAGAGGCAGATTCAATTAGTTGATGCCAGCAATGTGCCCTTCCAAAATGGCACCTTGCATCCAGCAACATGCCTAAAATGGCTGCCTCACCTGGATACCTCGTGGGTAGGATGAGTAATCCCTGCAAGTGATGACCCAAAATGGCTGACATACCCTTTCCAGTATCTCCATGGTCTCTGTATTTCATAAAAGCTAAACTTCTTGTATATTCATAGTTTCTGTACTGTATTATGTTCATACTGTTAAGTGCCTTGCCTCCTATAGGATGAAAGAGAGCTATGTAAATAACATTATTATCATCATTATTATTATTATTATTATTATTATTATTGCAAATTTTTCCTCTAACTCCATAGAGGTGCAAAGGAAAACTTGTGATGTTTATATCTACTGTAATAGGCATACATGTGCACAGTTAAGCATTCTGTGGCACATCATGTTTATACTGAATCAGCCCATAAAACTCAGAGTTCTTAGCTTCCCGACCAAGTATACGTTTTATGACCACAATCTTATGATTAGGCAGTCTTACGTCCCTTACTTCACATTTTTAAATGACTTTTTGATGTATCTGAAACAATTTATTTGCTTAATGTATATGTGTTTATTTTTTATACCCTCACTTCAAGAAACCTTGTCTATTTTATTATCAATATTATTTTGCTGTCACCTTGTTTATTAAGGTCTCCGTTGTGGGCCAGTTGTGTATGATAAGGTCTCCGATGTGGGCCAGTTGTGTATATGGGCCAGTTGTGTATATGCTCCCTTGTCATAGTTCCAAAATGTGATAACCCAGGCAGCTATACCTGAAAGCTATGATACAGTATGTGTAGACTCAGCTAAGAAAAAGATGGCTACACTTTAATATCCATCTCCTTTTCTAGGTGGAAGTGGTTGGAACAAGGACAAGTACACCTTTGATTGACCTTTTCTCTCAGACGCTGTATGATGTGAGTGTAACTGCACTGTTTGAGGATGGACTATCATCTCTGCCACGATCTACGCAGGGAACCACAGGTGCATTCATGTCCTGTCTTTCTTTTTTAAATCATGTCATTTATAAGTTTTTGTGATCCAGCATAAATATTTTTAAATTGTGTCAAATTAATATTTTTCCGTATTTGCCAAATATTTTGCATAATTAAATAAAATACTGGGTCATGCCTGTTTTAAGAAGTCACCCTTGGACTGTTTGACCCTCCCAAAGTTTCCCATATCTCCGTTATAAGAATTCCAGTGTAACTGGTGGGTATAGAACATTTTATGTTAATAGGAGGACTATGTAAAATGTAATCTTCCATTTTACATCTTTTAGGAGCATCCAGTACTTTCCCTATGCCTAACAACCTTCTATATGGTCCTGCTATCTCAGTTGTCACTTTTATGGGGTCCAGGATAGTTTCCCCACTTTTTTTCATGAACTTCTCCAAAGTTGCTTTTTGCAGAAGAGTCGCACAACCTCGACGTGAGTCCAGGGACGAATTTAGGGGCCATGGCGCCCCTAGGCACAACAGTAATGGCTGCCCCCTTCTTTTTAATTTTAATATTTACATAAATATTTAATATTTACATAAAATTGGTTATAAGCTCTCATTTGATGATTTTCAATTTAATCTAATAATACAAAAAGTTATGAACTATGACATATTTACTAAGTAGGGTAGCTTACAGGGGCAGTCTTACCCATTTACACTCCACTCAAGATGCCATAGGATGGAGTACAGTGGAAATATTTTACCATTACTGGTAAATTTCGGTCTGACAGTACTAAACAAGCATCCCTAACAAGTGCCTCCCCTAGGCACGTGCCTCACGTGCCTGCTGGGAAATTCACCACTGCGCGAGTCCCACAAATTGACATCTCTAATCTCACATCTCTAAGTTGCAATGTATGTGCATTTCATGATACAAACTAGCTTTATCAAACCACTTCTAAATGAACTAACTCTTAAAGCAGGCAGGGCTGACCTGTGGCTCTCCAGCTGTTGTGAAACTTCACATCCCAGCATGCCCTGCCACAGTTTATGGTTCTTTAATACTTACCTACAGTACCAACTGTCCCCATTCCAGCGGGACAGTCCCGCTATTTGGACACTATCCTACCCGCAGGCCGAAGCCTCCCACGAGTGTGCATGTGTGGAGGGGGGGTATAGGGGGAGCCAAAGCAGCTTGTGATCCCTGAATAGATTCCGAGTGCATCTAAATATGGCTAGGAGGTGAGCTGGTGGCTGCACAGGGAGTGCTGAGCATGCCACAAAATGAGGAAAACAGGGGACATGCAGTGAGACCACACCCACCCAATCAAGGCCACAAACCAAATCCAGAGAGAATAAGTCCCTTGTCAGGTACGTGAGTGTCCCAAATTGGACCCATCAAAAGTTGAGATGTATGCGAACACCAAAACTGTGGTAGGGCATGCTGGGACCTATAGTTTCACAACAGATGTGGAGCCACAGGTTGGCCCTGTCTGCCTTAGAGCTTGCAGCCTAACTTATATTGCTATTAGTATCACTAAATAATGAAACTTTTACTAAAATAGCTATTTAATAAACTTTTTATTTTAACATGAATAGCTCCAGTACCAGCACCCGTCAACCTCAGATTTTCTGAAATTACAACAAATAGTTTCCGAGGCACCTGGGACGGTGCACCAGATGTGGCTTTGTACAGAATAACCTGGGCGCCACTTGGACGACCAAGACAAAAGAAAGAGGTAAACGCTCAGTCTTATAAGAAGAATGAAAGGAGGTAATGCATTCTTCTGTCAACCCATAAAATATAATTATGTGTTTGCAGACTATTGTTGATGGAGACAAGAACACATTGGTATTTGAAGCTCTAGATGCTGACACACCATATGATGTCTCAGTTACTGCAATTTACCCTGATGAATCGGAAAGTGAAGATCTGATGGGTGTTGAACGAACATGTAAAGACTTATCTTTTTGTTTTATACCACAATTTGTTACTACGTTATATAAATTTCATTACTCACAATTCACTGTTTTTTGTTTCATTAGTGCCAGAAGTTCCAGTTACAACTCCAAGTAAGGCTGTTTTAATTCTTAATGATTCTTAATCATTATTAATTAGCATTTATTATGAAATGCACATATTTTATACAATGTGATTCAGTTATATACAATTCAGACTTCATTATCGGAAGAATTTGCGTTCTCTGCCTCTCTCCATAGTTGTCTGCTTCGATGCAGTCACACTGCCCCTATACATTTGCTTGCTATCACTATCTGGGAGCATTTTCTCTAGCCCAAGCCTTGGTTCAAGCTGTTGATATTAGCTGGCTCTCTGTGAACAGTCACCTCTGAATATTAATATTATTATTCTTATCATTTATTTATATTATGCACGAATATTCCACAGCGCTTTACAGAGAATATTTTGCCAGTCACATCAGTCCCTGCTCCAGTGGAGCTTACAATCTAAATTCCCTATCACATGTACATGCAGACACATTCACACTAAGGTACATTTTGTTGGTACAGTAATCTCAATGTACAGTAGTACGTAATCAAATAAAATATATTCTAAATGAAAAGTATGCCACAAGTGGCACATCAGCTGCTGTGGAACTACAAATCCCAGCATGCCCTGCCACATTGTTGCAGTTAAGGTATGCTAACAATGTGGCAGGGAATGCTGTGATGTATAGTCCCATCTCAGCTAGAGTGCTGGATGTTGCTAACCCATCTGCTAAGGTCTGTGTCACTGGCATTTATTTATATATTCATTCAGTTTGTAGAAACAATGGTGGGTATCCAGTTACCCGCAGTCAATGACCATGGCTAATTGTATTGCTGGGGGCTATCCAATTAGCCCTGATGCGGCTCGCTCCTCCCCCCGATGCCTGCACTCATCAGGGATTATGCTTTGGGTGCAATGCATAATCCGTGATAAGTGGCCTGCCAGAGCCGCAATAACACATTGGATCAGGGACTTATCCCCGCTCCCAAGTGTTTTCGTGTGATCGCGGGTCCAGTTTTGGGTGATCAACATGGCCTCTAATTGGATCCAGCTACAATTACCATCGGTCATTAATCACGATATCCAGCCGGTTTGATCAGCCGAGACGGCACCAGGGCTAATTGTGTGATGCAAAATGTTGACTCATTATTATGTGTTTTGTTTTTCATTTTCATTTTTTTCAATTCTAGGCCCAAGAGATGGTCCTCGAAACCTGCAGGTGTTCAATGCAACATTCAACAGCTTGACTGTGAAGTGGGACCCAGCCAGTGGCAAAGTGCAGCGATACCAAATCATTTACTCACCTACTGTGGGAGATGGGGGTGAAAAAACGGTAATATGATCATGGATAAACTTTGTTACTGTAAATTCTGACTATAGTAACAAGAACAAATAGGAAATATCAGGGTCAGACAAACAGATTTGCTGTAGGAAGATAACTGCACTTAAATAGATGGTTGAGCTGGAAACATATATTCTGTACAGTGCCTGTATATTCAGCTTCTTATGTTTCTGCATAAATTTAGTCATCATCTGGCCAGATATAAATATTCATGAGTATTAATGAGTGTGCAAACATCTCATGTACTGGTAAGAACATGTTTGTGTGGTCCTAGAGCAGTTCTGGAACATCATCACGCTATTTGCTATGAATACAATGAGTAGCAGTGAATGATTAAAGTACAGTAATGGTGAAGAACAAGCTAGCAACGGGAGGTAGTTATGTGACTGGCGGTCACATTACTGACCCCTACATCGCGCACGATCCAAATCCCGACAGCCGGCATGCCGACTAACAGGGACTATTCCCACTCGTGGGTGTCCTCAACACCCATAGAATCAGAATACAACCTGTGGCGAGCTTCATTGCGCTTGCCCCCTTGCTGGCATTCTGCGCCTGGGATCACGGCATCAGAATGCTGACCGCAGGGATCCCGGCCGCCGGTAAACCATACCCAACCCCTAACAACATACTACTACCCAACATAATGGGGACTAAATCCTGATCAGTCTAAACTGACACCTCAATTAGCCCTACCCACACATTGATGCGCCCAATCAACACCCGACCACCCAATCGCTCTCACAATAATTTAAAACCACATTCACGGTCTAATGCGTACAAGTAAAATGTTAAGACAAAATGCAGCAAGGCTTCTGTATCCGGAGGGGAACTGCTTAGGGAGCCCACAGGTCTTCCATCAGCTCTGGGTATCAGGGCCGTCTTAACAGCAGTGTAGGCCTCTGGGCAAAGCATTACACTAGGGATTCAAAGTAAGATAATATGTAGTATATTGAGGTAAAATTATAAAAGAATGCAAGCTTTTGGAATGTGTCAGTTATTTGTTTCACATAAAGGGCCTAATTCAGGTTGGAATGCATAAGTGTTCCTCAGCGCAGTTTCCCGATAGTCGGGAAACTGCACATGCGCAGGACCCATTCTGCACATGTGCAGAATGGGTCCTGTGATCGCATCACAGTAATGCAAATGCCTCTGCCTGATTGACAGACAGAGGTGTTCAGGGGAGGGACAGGAGCGGCTGGTGTTGCCGGAAATGGGGGCACGTCGTCACCATTTTCCGGGAGAGGCAAGGTCAAGGACTGTGTTGCGAGATGCAATTTACTTGGCCTCGCAAGTCGTCCGGAAACATCCAGCCGCTGCAGTTTGTGAGGAACATCGTGACAATCGGCCGCAATGTTAATCCCAGGCTGCAACGCCTGGGATACACCTCCTACTGCATTTGCATTCCTATGTATTGTATTTGCAAAGCTGCTGCACACAGTTTTGCATTTGCAATCCATGCTGAATTAGGTCCAAAGATAACAGGAACTTCTCTAATGGAAAAAAAAAAAACTAGTGCTGTGAGCTAGTGCAATATTTTTACATAACTTTTGAAGCATTATTTGAAAAGTGGCTTTTGTTCAGTGTGTAAAAACTATATAGAGTCCATTTTGTAATGTAACACTTCACTGAACCACCATTAAAACATTGTAGCATATATAATACAATATACATTATAGTCAATGTTTAATAAAAAGAGATATTTGCAAATTGCACTTTCTAAAAATTAAACCCAGCGATACTTTTAAAAAGAGACCCTTGTAGGATTTGTTTTTGTCTAAATTAGCATTCCGCACATTTTCTAAAACAATGATGTCTGCAATGAATAAGAAGTTGATGTGATGCACCAGGTGCTAAGGTTGTATATTTACAAGTCGCTTTAAGGGTTGGCCAGCTTCAGATGCCTTTGTTAGTTTGTACGTGTCTTTCTGCAACTGTTACTAACTAGATTGCTTTATCTTTTTGGCTTCCCTCTTGTTTTTCAACCATGTGTTTAGATCATCAGACAGAGCTGTTTATTTTCCTTGGCATTGGCTGCTTTGGACACTGTGCTGTGTCCTCTGCAATGGATACAAGTCTTTCATAAAGGAGCTTTGTATCATATCCAAGGGCAGCACAAATAAATATGTGTCGGTATAGCACAGAAGGAGGCCAAAAAGCAAAGTACTATATTAAGCTTGCAGACGGGCATGTACAAACTAACAAATACCCTGCCATGTAAAGGTGGGAATCCCTTTAATAAAGTATTATAAAGCTTACTGTTTACAACTAGTCTGCATAATTCTTTGCTTTATGTTTTAAAATAATTGACTGACTTTTCTGGGTATTATTTTATCCAAACCACTGAATAAGCAAGTTATTTAAAGAAGTAAGGAAAAGACAAATGAATGAAAAGTCCTATTTTTTATCTTCTAATGCCCTAAATACTTACTTCAAAGCACTTCCAGCTGTTCTATAAAACGCATCTGCTTGAAGTATGATGATAAAACAAAGGCACGATACTGCAATCCTGTCAGCTCAGCAGGCAAGACTGGCTTTTTCCCATATTATCTGGTGTGTTTATACAATAAGTAGAAATATTTTTGTTCCATGTTAAAGAGTTCCAGGGGCATAAAACTGATTTCTTAAAACCGTATTTCCGAATACACAAGAAACAGGTTTATTGATTGTGCAAGAGTCAGTTAGATCCATTTAATGTCCCTTAGCTTATGTCCTATGCACAGGGCTGCCAAGAGATAGGGAGTGCCCTGGCGATACTAGATGGGGGTGTGGTCACACCATGGGGAGTGCCTCCTGCAGAAGCTGCACACCTCCACACACCAGTGGTCCATGGCTTCACCATCTTTAGGGCTGGGTTTTGCCTCCATGGCAGCCCAGACCTCATGAATGCCCAGACCAATGTACCTATACAGACCTGAAATGTTTACATTGATTCTGTCTTAATGCCAATTTGGCACTCTATATTTGGGCATTATCTCAGCTGCACCATTACCATTTTGCTGGCATGCACATACTGTACCACCTTTATGAATTGATAGGCCCATTAAAGACAAACTGACAAAATATAATTTATTTGATTGCTTTTATTAGAAAAATAAATGTAGTCTCCGCATATGATGAAATATACTTTTTTATAATGGTATTTTAACAGTTAGGCAGGATTACTTATCATTTGATATAAGATGGATTTTATCAGTGCTGAAGGTGTCTTTTTCCAACAAAAAAACATTTAACACTGACTATAAATCTGATGCAACAAAATAAATGGGTAGTAATATCGCTGGACGATGTATATACACATTGATCACTCTCTAGCCTGCCTTTCAGGGCAATGGGCCTAATTCAGGCCTGATCGCTAGGCTGCATTTTCGTACAGCGGGCGATCAAGTCTAAACTGCACATGTGTATGCACCGCAATGCCCAGGCACGTCGCACGGGTACAAAGCGGATCACCGCTTAGCGATGGGTTTGTACAAAGGATCCATTTGCACGGGCGTTCGCAAGGAGATTGACAGATAGAAGGCATTTGTGGGTGTCAACTGACCATTTTCTGGGAGTGTTTGGAAAAACGCAGGCATGTCCAAGCGTTTGCAGGGAGGGTTCCTGACATTCCTGACGTCAGTTCCGGTCCCGGACAGGCTGATGTGATCGCAGCGGCTGAGTAAGTCCTGGGCTACTCCAAGACTGCTCAAAATCTATTTGTACAGCTCTGCTACACATGCGTTTGCACACTTGCACAGCGAAAATAAACCCCCCTATAAGCGGCGACTATGCGAACGCAGGACTGCAAAAAAACCCTAGCGAGCGAACAGGTCTAAATTAGGCCCAATGTACAGTTTAAATCATGGCACCTACCCACTTGTGCTGCAAACCTAAATAGTGATATCATTTCTGACATGTAGGTCTAATAAAATATGTAGGCTATATCTGACAGCCCAAAGCAATTTCTTGTGCTTTCTACCCCATAAAATTCATGAAAAGAAATACCAAACAGCCTAGGATGTGTCACTATAAACATTTTACAATAGTTTGCCTAAAGGTAGCTTTTAAGTCAGCCAGATGTTTTACAAAGCTTATTAAAATGTGCTTGACAGTCACATTGCAGAATGCTTGGCACTTTTTACAGCCATATTTAGGATAACACAACTTTTTATGATGCACCATAAGAGTACAAATTAAGTGCAAACCTAGATTGTTTCACTCTATTTAAAAATATTTATTACCATTTTTAAAGGACATTAGCTGCAGCATGGTATTATTTGTATGTATGATATTTTAAGAAGAATGTTTATTCAGTAGTGATTTGTTCCATATGGATGAACCCTTCACTGATGTACACAAGTGGTAAAAATCCTGGGGTGTATGACTCCAAAGTCAAGCTAACAGGGTTAGTAAAAGAGATGACTGTCATAAAGCTTAGGTCATTAATCACATGTGGCAATGACTGCAAAGGTACTTGCAATTAAATATATATGCTTTATACCTGTATATACTTTGCTACAGTATATAGAAAAGTCTGTAGTGTTTTCTGCTGCTAGTTACTTATCAGAGGATAGATAGATAGATAGATAGATAGATAGATAGATAGATAGATAGATAGATAGATACTGTAGATATTTTTCCCTGTTTGTGTCCCCTACCTTTTTTAACTCCTGGACCATAGCAACTCTGAACTGCATTAATATCTGTATACAACTGGTCTCAATCTACTTTATTACTAGTTCTAATTACAAGTTTTAATATTTCTGATGCATAGCAATTACTCAGTGATATATGGTAAAAAAAGAAGAATATAACTCTGTAATCTAATGCTGAGTACACCCTATGCGGTATGTCATTCGTACAGCTGACAAACAACATATTGCTAAGAGAATATGTCCGTGTGTACAGACAATTTGTCTGCGCGCTGCGTATTTCACAGACATATCTGGTCGGCCCTGCAGCACATTCAATGCAATGTATCATACAGATATATCGATACATATGTCCAGGGCCGGCTCTAGGCACGTTCGACTAGAGCGGCCGCGCGGGGCGCCACCCTTAATGGGCGCCGCGCGCTGGCGCCGCCATAGTCTTACCTGGAGCCGGCCCTGTACACTGCAGGCAGCTCTCCCCGCCGTCCCCGGCCTTTCAAAACTGTGCGCTGCGCTGCGCGGCGCGGCGCCGGCGTCTGACGTCAGACGCCGCGCAGCGCGCACCAAGCGGCCGGGAACAGTCGGTGGCCCTCAGGCTCAACAGCAGCACGTCCCCTCCCAGCGTCGCCGCAGGTATGTTGGGATCGTCGGGGCCGGGCACTGTGTGGGGGCACTGGCACTGTGTGGGGGCACTGGCACTATGTGGGGGCATTGGCACTGTGTGGGGGCATATCTGCACTGTGGGGGCAATGGCACTGTGTGGGGGCATATCTGCACTGTGGGGGCACTGGCACAGTGTGGGGGCATATCTGTCGCTGTGGGGTCATATCTGCACTGTGGGGGCATTTATGAATCTTGCACTGTGGGGGCACTGGCACTATGTGGGGGCATTGGCACTGTGTGGGGGCATATCTGCACTGTGGGGGCACTGGCACTGTGTGGGGGCATATCTGCACTGTGGGGGCACTGGCACAGTGTGGGGGCATATCTGTCGCTGTGGGGTCATATCTGCACTGTGGGGGCATTTATGAATCTTGCACTGTGGGGGCATTTATGTATCTGGCACTGTGGGGGCATTTATCTGGCACTGTGGGGGGCATTCATTTATCTGGCACTGCGGGGGGGGGCATTTATCTGTGCACTGTGAGGGGGCATTAATGTATCTGGCACTGTGGGGGCATTTCTGGCACTGTGGGGGCATATCTGCGCTGTGGGGGCATTTATGTATCTGCACTGTGGGGGCATGTATGTATCTGGCACTGTGGGGGCATGTATGTATCTGGCACTGTGGGGGCATGTATGTATCTGGCACTGTGGGGGCATTTCTGTATCTGGCACTGTGGGGGTATTTATGTATCTGGCACTGTGGGGGTATATCTGCACTGTGGGGGCACTTATTTATCTGGCACTGTGGGGGGCATTTATTTATCTGGCACTGTGGGGGGCATTTATTTATCTGGCACTGTGGGGGCATATCTGGCACTGGGGCATATCTGGCACTGTGGGGGCATATCTGGCACTGGGGCATATCTGGCACTGTGGGGGCATATCTGGCACTGTGGGGGCATATCTGGCACTGTGGGGGCATATCTGGCACTGGGGGCATTAATGTATCTGACACTGTGGGGGGCAATAATGCATCTGGCACTGGGGGCATTTATGCATCTGGCAATGTGTGGGCATTTATGTATCTGGCACTGGGGGCATTTATGTATCTGGCACTGTGTGGGCATTTTTATATCTGGCACTGTGTGGGCACTTATGTATCTGGCACTCTGTGGCCATTTATGTAGCTGGCACTGCTGGGGGGGGCATGTCGCGTGTAGCTGGCACTGCTGGGGAGCATGTCGCGTGTAGCTGGCACTGCTGGGGGGCATGTCGCGTGTAGCTGGCACTGCTGGGGGGCATGTCGCGTGTAGCTGGCACTGCTGGGGGGCATGTCGCGTGTAGCTGGCACTGCTGGGGGGCATGTCGCGTGTAGCTGGCACTGCTGGGGGGCTTGTCGCGTGTAGCTGGCACTGCTGGGGGGCTTGTCGCGTGTAGCTGGCACTGCTGGGGGGCTTGTCGCGTGTAGCTGGCACTGCTGGGGGGCTTGTCGCGTGTAGCTGGCACTGCTGGGGGGCTTGTCGCGTGTAGCTGGCACTGCTGGGGGGCTTGTCGCGTGTAGCTGGCACTGCTGGGGGGCATGTCACGTGTAGCTGGCACTGCTGGGGGGCGTGTCATGTAGTGTTCCCGCTAGGCGTCTGTGGCTAGGCAATGTGTCTCAGTGCTGTGCCTGGCGCAAAGTGTATAGGAGGTTCTACCTGGTGCAGTGTGTATTAGCTGCACTACTGTGTGGTGTAATGCAAATTGCCACTATTATGTGGCCACGTACCTTCCCCACGAAGTAACTCCCCTTAATTTTTGCTGCGCGCCTTCGGCGCGCACTGTCCATTCTTTGACATATAGGTATGGGAGCAACAAGCAGTATGTACATCATTTTGCCCTCCTAACTTAAAAATGTGCCCTCCCTGTGATCAGCACCATGCCCTAAAAAGTGAACACTATCATGTGTAGCTGGCACTGCTGCGGGGCATGTCATGTGTAGCTGGCACTGCTGCGGGGCATGTCATGTGTAGCTGGCACTGCTGCGGGGCATGTCATGTGTAGCTGGCACTGCTGCGGGGCATGTCATGTGTAGCTGGCACTATACTGGAGACATTGTGTGTAAGGAACACTACCGTGGCTATGTGTAAGGCTGCTAATTGTGTGAAAATATGTTTATAGTTTGATGATATGAAGTTATGAGGCCACGCCCACTTTTCCAGAGGCCACACCCACTTTTCCGGGGGGCGCGCGCATGGGGGGGGGGGGGCGCTTTTACATTTTCTCGCTCAGGGTGCTAGTAGGCCTGGAGCCGGCCCTGCATATGTCTATATGTACACCGTCGACCATGAGATAGGTCGTCCGCAGAATACATTGAATATGATGTCACAAGTGGCCGGGCACATTCAAATGGCTCTGCTGGCCAGACATATCGGGTGGTGGATTGGTAAATGTGCATGGACATGATTGTTTGGGCATAAACCTTACAAATCAGTAGATGGGCGACTCAGCTGGACAGCCGATCCGTTGGCTAAATGTGTACCTGAGAAAGTATCAGTGAGTGATCACTAATATGAGCTATACCCAGGGTCGGACTTTCCCACAGGGGCAGAGAGGAAACCCCTCTATTAGGGATCAGGATCCAGACTGTGCACTTGAATTATACCTTATACATATGTTACATTACACTTGTTGTATTTTCTACAGTGCATTGCTGTTATTAATCTTGTACATTTTCATGCATGCACTAGCAGTATATACTATATATTCTGTATATTTATAAAGAGGCCTAGGTTGTGCACACTCTTATTATTAGCTAAGCCTCTGTGGAGGCTGGTCACACCTCCTCTGAAGGTTGGCCATACCCCAAAGTTTGGGCCCCTATCCCCGGTGGGCCCTTCATACCCCAGTATGACCCTGGCTATACCTATATAATGTCTACTTGCTTGCATGTTACAGCCTAGAGAGAATGGAATCACATTATTTCACTAATAATATGCATAACTAAATATACATTTATTCAAAGTTTATAGTGTGCTGTTTTAAAAGTTCTACTATGTTTTTTAAAATTTTGCATCCACATGTATCCATCCTCAATAAGAAATTATCTCTTTTATCTATTTATTTTATGCCCTGCAATTATCTCTTTCTGGAAGTTGTTTCCAGCTGCTGCTAAAACACATTCTTACAGTTGAATTTGTATCCATAAATGCTTTAACTATCGAGCACATAAGAACAAATATTGGCAATTCTACAGCACCATCCCCATGCTTCTGCCTCAGAGGGACTCTACTACAGAAGTTGAAAGGTTTATTTTAAAAGATTGCCCAGGTGCAAAGCTGAAAATAAGTCAAGTCCCATAACCAGAGGCGTAACTAGGGTTTTTGGAGCCCAGGGCAAGATTACGAATGGCGCCCCCCCCCCGAAGGAAAGGGGCGTGGCTACTGAAAATGGGCCGTGAAAACACATTCACCTACGCCAGTTAGAACACGTTATACACATTGCGCCAGGTAAAGTACGTTATACACATTGCACCAGGTAGAGCACGTTATACACATTGCACCAGGTAGAGCACGTTATACACATTCACCTGCGCCAGTTAGAACACGTTATACACATTGCGTCAGGTAAAGTACGTTACACACATTGTGCCAGGTAGAGCACGTTACACACATTACACCAGTTAGAACACGTTATACACATTGCACCAGTTAGTGTTCTATACACATTGCGCCAGGTAGAGCAAGACAGAGGCAGCATGGAGTAGGGACATGGAATAGGTCCAGAGGTAGCATGGTGTAGGGACAGAGGTAGCATGGTGTAGGGACAGAAGCAGCATGCAGTAGGGACAGAAGCAGCATGGAGTAGGGACATGGAATAGGTCCAGAGGTAGCATGGTGTAGGGACAGAGGTAGCATGGTGTAGGGACAGAAGCAGCATGGTGTAGGGACCAAAGCAGCATGGTGTAGGGACCGAAGCAGCAGGGAGAAGGGACATGGTGTAGGGACAGAGGCAGCAGGGAGTAGGGACAGAGGCAGCATGGAGTAGGGACAGAGGCAGCACGGAGTAGGGACATGGTGTAGGGACAGAGGCAGCATGGTGTAGGGACAAAGGCAGCAGGGAGTAGGGACAGAGGCAGCATGGAGTAGGGACAGAGGCAGCATGGAGTAGGGACAGAGGCAGCATGGTGTAGGGACAGAGGCAGCATGGAGTAGGGACAGAGGCAGCATGGTGTAGGGACAGAGGCAGCATGGTATAGGGACAGAGGCAGCATGGTGTAGGGTAGGAGGCAGCATGGTGTAGGGAAGGAGGCAGCAGGGAGTAGGGACAGAAGCAGCATGGAGTAGGGACAGAGGCAGCATGGAGTAGGGACAGAGGCAGCATGGAGTAGGGACATGGAGTAGGGACAGAGGCAGCATGGAGTGGGGACAGAGGCAGCATGGTGTAGGGACAGAGGCAGCATGGTGTGGGGAGAGAGGCAGCATGGTGTAGGGACAGAGGCAGCATGGTGTAGGGACAGAGGCAGCAGGGAGTAGGGACAGAGGCAGCATGGAGTAGGGATAGAGGCAGCATGGAGTAGGGACAGATGCAGCATGGAGTAGGAACAGAGGCAGCATTGTGTAGGGACAGAGGCAGCAGGGAGTAGGGACAGAGGCTGCAGGGAGTAGGGACAGAGGCAGCAGGGAGTAGGGACAGAGGCAGCATGGTGTAGGGACAGAGGCAGCATGGTGTAGGGACAGAGGTAGCATGGTGTAGGGACAGAGGCAGCAGGGAGTAGGGACAGAAGCAGCAGGGAGTAGGGACAGAAGCAGCAGGGAGTAGGGACAGAGGCAGCATGGAGTAGGGACATGGAGTAGGGACAGAGGCAGCATGGTGTAGGGACAGAGGCAGCATGGTGTAGGGACAGAGGCAGCATGGAGTAGGGACAGAGGCAGCATGGAGTAGGGACAGAGGCATGGAGTAGGGACAGAGGCAGCATGGTGTAGGGACAGAGATGCAGGAGAGAGTGCAGCCTGGAACCCCCATTGGGAAGCACCACCGTACCAACACCCTCCATGGACCAGGCCCCCACCGCTTACCTGTAAGAAGAGCTCCGGCGGCCACCTGGGTGGGGAGGGAGAAGACGAGAATCAGCGGGGAGAGCGGCGGCATCCAGCCTGGGGGACAGAGACCGAACCGCTCCGAGGTCAGTAGCGGAGTTGGTCAGGCGGGTGTCTAGTGGGCTGCCAGGGAGCAGCGGCTGACACACGCTGCTTGCAGCCGTTATTCGTGTGTGTGGGGGGGGGGTGCATGCAGAGCAGAGGATGAGGGGAGGGCGAGAGATCATACTCTTCATGGTCTCCGCCCCTTCCAAGTTCCTCCCTCTGTTGTTGGCAGCAGCACAATGACGGCGGCGGTGGGCAGCGGGCGAGGTAACTATGGGGGGCCGAGCAGGTACGATGCCCTGGCCGGCGGAGCCCTCTTCTGCTGGACCTCCCACAGCGCACAGGGCACGTGCCCTGCTCGACCCTCTTAGTTACGCCTCTGGGGTGGAGACAGGGAGAGGCTGGACAGGTAGGATGCTCAGTGAATACACTGAGCTCTGGAGCTGCCAAAGACTGTGCCCTGTGTGCTGGGGGGGGCAGAACAAGGAGTGGAGAGCGGGGGAGGGAGGCAGGGGGGGGTTGCAGAACAGGGAAAGCAGGACGACGGGGCACAGGACAGGGAGGGTAAGGTCAGAATGGGGGTGGGGGAAAGAAGAGGAAGCCGAAGTGGGAAAGCAGAAGGGGTAGGAGAGCAGGGTAAAGTGAGAGTAGAGCAGAACAGGGAGAACAGAGTGGGGGACAGAATGGGAAGTGCTGAAAAGGTGTGGAGGCAGAATGGGAATTGTAAACTGGGGACAGAATGTGGAGAGCAGACTGGGAACAGGGGGGGTCATTCCGACCCATTCGCAGGCAGCGGTTCTTCGCTGTGGTGCGAACGGGTCGGAACTGTGCATGCGCGGTGTGCGCAATGCGCACGCACGTCGTTGCCCGGCGAGCGGCTACAACAAAGAAGAAAGTGATCGCTAGTGCGATCGAAACAAGATTGACAGCGGGGAGGCGTTCCGGGGCGGATACTCACCGTTTTCCGGGCTTGGAGATCCAAACGCAGGCGCGTCCAGGCGCTTGGAGGGCGGATGTCTGACATCAATCCCGGGACCTTCGTCGCTGGATCCATCGCACAGGGTAAGTAGGTCTGACCCTGGTCTTGTTTTGCAGGATACTTTTTTAGCATAGCAGGGTGGCGTCAAGTTGATCGCACCAGCATCAAAAAGTTGCTACATGCGATCAACTTGGAATG
The DNA here is from genome assembly GCF_028390025.1 of Pseudophryne corroboree. NCBI lineage: Eukaryota > Metazoa > Chordata > Amphibia > Anura > Myobatrachidae > Pseudophryne > Pseudophryne corroboree. The sequence continues at coordinate 419,562,215 of NC_086447.1, read as the reverse complement.
ACCACCAGGGAGTGCAGAATGAGGGTTGGAACAAATAGAGCAGAAACGGGTGTGGGCGGTAGAACAGGGAGCACAGAGATGGAGTGTTGATTTGGGGCAGAACAGGGAGATCAGAGGCAGAACAGAAACCATGCACATTGCATTCCTCCCTGCACCCCCAGCATGTAAAATACATATTGCACCCCCACTATAACCAGTCCCCCTGGCCTCTTACCCCATTTGTAGTCCGCCCCCCTCCACGGGTGAGTGCAAGGCCAGCACGTTCCACAGGCAGTCTAGCCGGGCCCTCCCCCACCTTGGGAAGTGCAAGCAGCTGCCGGGTTTCCTGGTAGGGAGCGCAGTTCGCAGTCAGGCCGGGCGGCGGCACTAGCAGCAGGAGGACATGTAGCATCATTGGGTGGGAATGGAGCTGCGAGGATGCAGCATCTTGAGCTGTGAAAGGCTCCCATGCGCTTCTCCGAGACTGTGGGCAGCGAGGATCGCACACACACCGAAGCACCAGCTGGGGGAGAACCTGAAGGACAGCAGCCTGGGGCATTAGCGCTGGTGGGGCTGAGGCAGGACAGGGGACTCGGAGGGCGGATCGGGCAGCAGAGAGGAGGAGGCGGAGCTGCTCACATAACTCATAGGTGTAACAGCAAATGCTGCCGGGGAAATTGAGGAGCTGGTCGGGACTCATTCTACATGGGGAGGTTACCGGAGCACCGGGGTGTGTGGGAGGAAGGAATGGCCTGGCTGGCCGAGTCACCAGGGTGCAGGTCTCCGAGGCAGCAACCATAGTAGCGGGACGGGCACTGTCAGTTACTACTACATTACACCCCATAGCCTTCCAATATTACCAGCGGGTAAGGGGTAGAGGCGTAACAAGGGTTACGCCTCTGCCCCCTCCCAAAGATTCATAATATAAGCTATGTGCGCGCGCCTAAAGCGCACGCGCAAAAAAGTGGGCATGGTCACACACCAGATTGGGCATGGTCACACACCAGATGGGGCATGGCCACTGAAATTAGGGCTTGCCGCCATGACACGTCACAATGGAAACATTCTTTTCAATTGCACACGCACCTTACCTGTATGATGGTTTCTCACAATGTGGAACCTCTGGAGAAATGTATCCTCTGAGGCAGACGGCGTCTTCAGTCAGTATTCACTAGTCATGTAGGAGATCCCATCGTCCAGAAGATGCCTGTTTGTGTAGGAATATTAACAAGGTCACCATCATACAACAGCGGTTCAACAAGACTCACATCCTGCCCCCTGCGTCTTTCAGCCACACTATCACCAATCCCCTGTGTCGTCTCCCAGCAACCATCACCTACCCCCGTATCGTCTCTCAGCAACCATCACCTACCACTTGTGTCGTCTCTCAGCACACCATCACCTACCCCCTGTGTCGTCTCTCAGCACACCATCACCTACCCCGTGTCATCTCTCAGCAACCATCACATACCACTTGTGTCGTCTCTCAGCACACCATCACCTACCCCCGTGTCGTCTCTCAGCAACCATCACCTACCACTTGTGTCGTCTCTCAGCACACCATCACCTTCTCCCTGTGTCATCTCTCAGCACACCATCAACTACCCGTGTCGTCACTCAGCACACCATCACCTACCCGTGTCGTCTCTCAGCACACCATCACCTACCCCCTGTCGTCATTCAGCACACCATCACCTACCCCTGCCGTCATTCAGCACACCATCACCTACCCCTGCCGTCACTCAGCACACCATCACCTACCCGGTGTCGTCACTCAGCATACCATCACCTACCCCCTGTGTCGTCACTCAGCACACCATCACCTACCTCGTGTCGTCACTCAGCACACCATCACCTACCCCCTGTGTCGTCACTCAGCACACCATCACCTACCCGGTGTCGTCACTCAGCACACCATCACCTACCCGGTGTCGTCACTCAACATATCATCACCTACCCCCTGTGTTGTCACTCAGCACACCATCACCCACCCCCTGTGTTGTCACTCAGCACACCATCACCTACCCCCTGTGTCGTCACTCAGCACACCATTGCCTACCCCGTGTTGTCATTCAGCACACCATCACCTACCCCGTATCGTCACTCAGCACACCATCACCTACCCCATGTCGTCACTCAGCACACCATCGCCTACCCCGTGTTGTCACTCAGCACACCATCACTTACCCCCTGTGTCTTCACTCAGCACACCATCACCTACCCCTTGTCGTCACTCAGCACACCATCACCTACCCCCTGTGTCTTCACTCAGCACACCATCACCTACCCGGTGTCATCACTCAGCACACCATCAGTGGGGGGCACAGGGAGCAGAGTTGGGGCCACAGAGGGGGGATGAGGCCTCATAGGGAAGAGTGGGGGCCACAGTGGGGAAAATGGGGCCACAGTGGTGCAAGTGGAGCCAAAGGGGGGTGGTAGTGAGGCCACTGGGGCCACAGGGGGAGAGTTGGGGGCACAGGGAGCAGAGTGGGGTTACAGAGGGTAGAATGAGGCTGCAGGGGCTAGAGTAGGAGCCACAGTGGGGAGAGTGGGGCCATGGGGGGGGAGAGAGTGAGACCACAGGGGGGAGAGTGGGGCCACAGAGGGGAGAGAAAGGGGCACAGGGAGCAGAGTGGGGCCAAGCTCATGCACTCACCATGAACACTGGCTGTGCATCGTGGGGAGCAGCATCAACATCCCTGCAGACAGGTCTCCGGAGCCAGAAGGATCACAAGGGACCCAGCAGCCTCAGCAGCGCTATCACCAGGGGGGAGAGCCGGGAACCACTGAGCGCGGAGGACAGGAAGAGCCGGGGACAGCTCCCCGCCTCGTCAGTGGCCGTTACCATGGAGACAGGCCGCTGGTTGGCTGAGAGACAACAATTCTCAGCCAACCAGCGTCCGCCATACTTTCACCTCTGCTCCCCCCCCTCCCCTTACCTAGTAGTGGGAGCTGGGAGCCAGCGGGCTGAGGCGGTAGGCAGCGCAGCTGGCTGTGTAGACAGGGGAGCATGACACATCGTGGGTCATGCTCAGTGCTCTGGTGGTGCGCATGGGGCGAGTGGGGTGTGCAGGGGCCGGTGGTGCCCCCCTCTGCTGGGCCTTCCACGGCGCCCAGGGCACGCACCCTGCTCGCCCTGTGCTAGTTACGCCTCTGCCCATAACTAAGTAGTTCTAGCATTTTTATTATTTGAAAAATAAAACAAATAAAAATCAGGTACTTTGTGTTAGCTATGTTACAGATTCAGGTCTATGTTGCATTAAATGTATAAAATAATAATAATAATAATAATAATAATAATAATACAGGTTGAGTATCCCATATCCAAATATTCCGAAATACGGAATATTCCGAAATACGGACTTTTTTGAGTGAGATTGAGATAGTGAAACCTTTGTTTTCTGATGGCTCAATGTACACAAACTTTGTTTAATACACAAAGTTATTAAAAATATTGTATTAAATGACCTTCAGGCTGTGTGTATAAGGTGTATATGAAACATAAATGAATTGTGCGAATGTATACACACTTTGTTTAATGCACAAAATTATAAAAAATATTGGCTAAAATGACCTTCAGGCTGTGTGTATAAGGTGTATATGTAACATAAATGCATTCTGTGCTTATACTTGGGTCCCATCACCATGATATCTCATTATGGTATGCAATTATTCCAAAATACGGAAAAATCCCATATCCAAAATACCTCTGGTCCCAAGCATTTTGGATAAGGGATACTCAACCTGTAATAATAATAATAATACAGGTTGAGTATCCCATATCCAAATATTCCGAAATACGGATTATTCCGAAATACGGACTTTTTTGAGTGAGACTGAGATAGTGAAACCTTTGTTTTCTGATGGCTCAGTGTACACAAACTTTGTTTAATACTCAAAGTTATTAAAAATATTGTATTAAATGACCTTCAGACTGTGTGCATAAGGTGTATATGAAACAAACGAATTGTGTGAATGTACACACACTTTGTTTAATGCACAAAGTTATAAAAAATATTGGCTAAAATGACCTTCAGGCTGTGTGTATAAGGTGTATATGTAACATAAATGCATTCTGTGCTTAGACTTAGGTCCCATCACCATAATATTTGATTATGGTATGCAATTATTCCAAAATACTGAAAAATCCCATATCCAAAATTCCTCTGGTCCCAAGCATTTTGGATAAGGGATACTCAACCTGTAATAATAATAATAATAATAATAATAATAATATGATTATTATAATAATAATAATAATAATAATAATAATAATAATAATAATAATTTATAGTTTTTAAATAGCTGTAGTTTCTATTGCTTCACTATAGCAGTACTGATGGTGTAATGGTTAGCATTACTGCCTCACAGCACTGAGGTCATGGGTTTTATTCCACCATGGCCCTAACTACATGGAGTTTGTATATTCTCCCCGTACTTGTGTGGGTTTCCTCTGGATATTGTGAAATCCTCCCACAGTCCAAAATTATACTGGTAGGTTAATTGGCTCCTGACAAAAATTAACCTTAGTTTGTAAGTGTGTTTGTGTACATGGACAATCTAGATGGGCCAAGAGGTTCTTATCTGCCATCAAATTCTATGTTTCTATGTTTGAGCCCACCTTACCCAAAGATTTATAAAGTGAAGGGCTCTACTTACTGTAAGTCATACATGATAGATGTGTCTTTGTACCAGTGATTATATAGATACAGTCTATAGTTATCCAAAATAAATGTAAAAGGATTGATTTGCATTTGTACACCACTGTTTCTTGCGTGATGATTAAAGCCATCATTGTTTTGTTTTATTAGGCAGTGCTGTTTTTATTGCATTTCAAGAAGGCTTTACTGTAAATCACTTTCATTGTAGGATACTCTGGCATCTTTTGGCAGCCATCATCATTAATAAATGCAATCTTTAAAAATATGCATGTAAATTTAGAGTCTATACACAGCCAACAAGAGGCATAAGTAATATTGTTCTTGGAACAGTGGCTGTGAGTGGGATATAGAAAACCTGGATTTACTGCAGTGTTATATTTATTGGCTCGTTAGGTAACAGTTGGCGCAAAGCAGAACAGTGTTGTGCTGCAGGGACTCCAGCCTGATACACCATACAATATAGCTGTGGCTTCACGTTATGCTGAAGGAGAAGGAGGAAGAATCTCAGGGAAAGGGAAAACCAGTAAGTTGTTTTTTTCTTTTTATTTACATTTTGTTTTTTATTGAAGTTGTATCTTCTCTGGAGCTCAGGTTTTAGATTTCCTTTATGTAAAACCAGTCACAAGGTCCCTCATTAGTATTTGTTTTGCTTTACTTTATAGAGCCTAATATACTATTTAGTAAGCATACACAAAAAAATGAGGGTTCATCCAGAGCCCCATCACCCAGAATATAGCCATTTTTATCAGTGCATCATGATGCTCTATGCCAGCGGTGGCCAACCAGTCAGAGATAAAGAGCCAAAAAATATTTTTAGGTACGTCAAAGAGCCGACATCAAGCCAAAGGCGCGTGTGCAAAAATGGGGTGTGACCTTATGCCTGCTAGGCCACACCCCATGGTATAAAATACAATGAAAATGCCAGATCCACATAAAATACATTTTAAAGCCAGAATCAACATAAAATACATTGAAAAAGACACTTCCACATAAAATAATTAAAAAATCCAGATCCACATAAAATATATTGAAAAAGCTATATTCACATAATACACCTCAGCTCCCCCATGTGTCAATGTGTCACTCCAGCCAGCTCCCTCCTGTGTCACTCCAGTCAGCTCCCCATTGTGTCTCTCCTGCCAGGATTCTTTTTTGTCACTCCAGCCAGCTCCCCACTGTGTCACTCCTGCCAGCACTCTCCTTTATCACTCCAGTCAGCTCCCCCATTATGTCTCTCCTGCCAGGATCCTTCTGTGTCACTCCAGCCCACCCTCATATGTCACTACAGCCCAGTATCTGGCTCCCACAGTTTTCAGTCGCTGTAGTGCTGCTGTGTTTCTGGTTGGAGTGCACCAGTTTCCAGGATCTGTTGTGGTCAGGTGACTCAGTGTTGGGAGCCACATTTGAATAAAGAAAGAGCCGCATGCGGCTCAAGAGCCACAGGTTGGCCACGGCTGCTCTATGCCCACTCCCCAGCTTCTATACAGTATGTTACAGAACTAGTGAGCTGCAGGATTCCTGCCCAGTAAAAAATATAGGGCATACCAAGTTGCAATCATGTTGCAATTCAAGGGGTGAAAATACTGTGTTGTTGTTGTTGTTGTTGTTGTTGCTGTTGTTTTTTCATGCAGAGTAAACACTGTCTGGTTTTGTATATAGCCCACAAATACTGGATAGCTTTATTTTTACACAGCAATTTAGATTTGAGTTTTGACCCTCCCCCCCCCCCCCCCCCCCACCTTCCCACTTCAAATCTAAACAGTTACTAGCTCTAATTTATTTATTTTTTTTTGCTTTACTCCCTACTCAAAATCAGGCCAATAATGATTTACAGCATCAATCATTATAAGCCCAATACTAATCAAACTGAAAATGTATTGCAACATGAGAACACTACAGCGCACTACATGTAGAGGATTTATTACTCAGGTTTCAGTAAATCATATGCGCTGATAGTAACAGATGCACATCATTGTATTTCAGAGCCTCTTTCTACAGTAAAAAATCTCAGAGTGTATGATCCCACTACAAGTACTTTAAATGTGCGTTGGGAGCCAGCAGAAGGGAATGTACGTCAGTATAAGATCTTTTACGTGCCAACTGCCGGAGGAAGTGAAGATGTGGTAAACACTTATATTTCTTCTTTAGATTGATTACCAGTAATATTTTCTCTTACAATTAACCTGTGCCATGCAGAGCATGTAGGCAGTTGTTTGAGACTGTCCTATCACTCACTAGGCAGAAGGGGTGTATTCTTGTAGCCTCTGTTCTGCACTTCTGAGTATGCTTGGGGCAAGGAAAACCTAACAATTCATCACGGCTCATTCCCAGAAGAAAGTAGTGTGTGCTGATAGACCGGGATCATCAACCCCTCCCCACCACCACCTCTGGGCTTTATAGTGTCCACACTACTGCTGCTTATTGGTGCAGTCACATTCCCATGTTCCAGTAGCCTTCCCTATTTATACGGTACAGATTATTAAATAATATATTTAATAATAAAACATCCTTCACTTGTGTATTTCTGTGTTATTATATTTAATATTGCTAATTTCCAGTTTTGAGCAGTTATCTCCTACAGTAGTCATATTCTTTTGGCTGAGCCATGCTAAAGAGCTGAATATGGATCCTTTTATTAAACACTCCTACCAGAAAACAATCTGAAGGTCCTGAATATCCACCACTTGATCAGCCATATTTCTTTTCATTTCATATGGTGGTGATGGTTGGAAAATGAAGACATATACAGAATATGACAATACCTTACAATGTACAGTGTAATATGTATACTCTGTGTCTACAGGTCACCGTTCCTGGAAATACCATCTATTCCGTACTCAGAAGTCTTCAGCCTGACACGTCCTACACAGTGACTGTGGTCCCTGTTTATGCTGAAGGAGATGGTGGCCGTATGTCTGAAACTGGAAAGACATGTAAGTGACAAATGCTTACTTCTGCTTACCTAATGTATGCACTGTACAGAAAACCATAATGAGCTACATGTTGTAATACCTGAATGTGTAAAATTATAAAATTATGAATACCTATAAAAACTGTACATAGAGAGATAACCTGGTATATGAAGGCTACAGAATTGTAAGAATATTTGTATTTACATGAAATAGTTGAAGATTAAAGAAACCAAGATTAAAGAAACCATGCAATATTCCAACCACCTAGTTAAAACCAAAATGAAATATTCCAAATTCTAAAAACATTACAAGCAATGTTTTACGGGTATGGACGTGTGATATTATACATTTGTATCATCATAGCTTTACCTCATTAGCACCATTTCGCTTCACCTCCACGGTGTTTACCACCCAGAGTATACCAAATTCATTATGAACTGTCAGTGGGGTAGGTACTTCAGTATGTTATCATCTACAGGCATCTTTAAGCATCAACAGGAATGTCACATTGAAAGCTTTCCTTCATATCATCTTCATTGATCTGTCCCATGCCGTTGATGGGTTATTGTTTGAACTCTCTACAAGGTATAAAAGAATCTCTATAAGTGGATATATTTCATAAGCAGGAGCCCTCTATATTTTAAATGTACTTAAATGCCTAAAATGCCTCAAACATTTAATTGGAGATGAAGTCAGAGTTTCAGTCAACCAAACAGAGGACAATTAAAAAATATATTTTAAGTGTAGACAATAATAAATATGAGATTCCAGTTCCACTCATCTCAAGAATAAAAATAAATAACTGAAAAAGAAAAGTAAGAAAATAATATAGTAGTCTTTCATGTATGTGTTGTATGTTACCTGCAATATAATATTATTTCATTATATAGTCACTGCTGCTAGTCTGAGGAGTTTTAAGGATCAAAACATGATATCTACAAATACCTAGGGGGTATTTATTAACCACTCGCCTGGCATGGTCGCACCAGATGAAATCTTTCCTTGACGTGCTCACATCTGATGTGACCTGTCAGAAAGCCCACTGTGCAGCTGCAGGGAAAGAATCTTACTGCAATTGACGCTGGTCCCTTTGCTTCCTGGTTCCACCGCCTCCCAGTGCCTGTCGTGTTGCCGACCACTGCTGATTGGTCATCCCAGCAGCATCCCCTAGCCAGCGGTTGCAGACATTAGCAGTGGAGAAATGTAAAAAAACTGCCCTTTACCTTTCCTCTGACCCTCGGAGGCTACAGAGAAAAGCAGGTGCTGAAAAAAGTAAAGTTGCAATGGTCGCGATGTTCCGACCATCTATGCTTTTACCGTTGTTCCAAATTTATTTTTTTAGAAATTGTTTTTGTTCTCTTAATAAAAAATCATATTGGATATATTTTAAATAAGTGTTCTTAACCTAATTCAATCATAAAAAAGCCAACAATTTCTTTGCGTTTTTTGGAAAAAAATATTAGCCAGTTAAATGATTAAAACATGGATAGAAAAAAAGGAGAGATAAAGCACCATCCAATCAGCTTCTAACTCTCATTTTACAGGCTATGGGGTAAATTTACTAAGGCTTCTAAAACAGAGAATTGGTGATGTTGATCATAGCAACCAATCAGATGCTGTCTATCATTTTCTAAAAGGCAATAGAGAATTGATAGACAGCATCTGATTGGTTGCTATGGGCATCATCACCAATTCCCTTTTTTAGAAGCTTTAGTAAATTTACCTCTCTGTTTGAAAAATTACAATTAGGAACTCATTGGTTGGTCCTTTATTTTTCTCCACTTTATTTCATTCCATGCTTTGATAAATACACCTGCATTTTGCTTAATATAATGAAGTTGCAAAAGTGACACTACTACTTTTTGTTTATCAACTTTTGAATGTAGTGGTACGAGGACTTGCTAAAAATCTACAAGTATACAACCCTACACCCAACACACTGAACGTCCGCTGGGATCCTGCCCCTGGGCTTGTGCAGCAGTACAAAGTCAACTATTCCCCACTTCTTGGAACACAAGTTACAGAATCTGTAAGTAATATTTTGTCACAAGAATATTTAGTCTAATGACATGTTGTACTTGTTAGTTTGTATGGAAATAAGTGTCTGCAAAGAGTAATTGTGTACTAACAGTTATTTTCGAAATTATAATTTAATGGTTGTTTGAGATCATAAAATTTATTAGGAAATAAATCAGCATTTTAAATCTAGACAGGACTTGCATGATATTTACCTGTATTCTACCGTATCCAATATAAAACACTTTTCTCTTATCTCAAAATATCTCCCAAGTAATCCCCTTCGCTCTTCACAAGATCTTCGTCTCTCATCCACACTCATTACTTACTCCCATGCAAGATTGCAGGACTTTCTTTGGGCTGCACCCACTCTGTGGAATTCCCTACCACGTACAATAAGACTTTCCTCTAGTCTCCAAACCTTCAAGCGTTGCCTGAAAACTTACCTATTCAGGAGAGCTCATCAACTTCCAGAACCACTCACATTACCTTCATAAACGCTCTTATCCAATTAAATCCCTACTGTACAATCCACACATATCTGCCACATATTTTCTCTTTCTTCACTTTTCCTTCCTCCCGACCCTGGTTCATCATTGCTGTGTTGTGATATCATGCAGTCCACCAAGAACCTTTGCAATCTGGTGGACAACTATTCAATAGCTAGCACCTATCCTTGTGTATCAATGCCTGTTTCCCCATAGATTGTAAGCCTGCAAGCAGGGCCTTCCTACCTCTGACTGTTTGTTGTTACCCAGTTTTGTCTTATCATTGTGTCCAGTTGTAAAGCGCAATGAAATTTGCTGTGCTATATAAGAAACTGTTAATAAGTAATAAATACATTTATATTTGAAAGAATAATACATAATATTTCATGTTTTTCTCAAGGTTGTGGTTCCCGGCAATACTCGCAACGTGTTACTAGAACGCCTGACTCCTGATACCCCTTACTCTGTAAGTGTGGTGGCCATGTATGCTGATGGAGAAGGGAACCCAAGCGACGGAGAAGGAAAAACACGTATGTACTGTACAATGGTTATTTTTAATATTGTTCTATATACGGAATCTGTATGTTTTACCGACAGATGGAATGACTGCTGTCAGTATACCAACAATGGCATCTTGTCTTTCGGAATCCCGTCAGCGAGGCATCGAGTCCCCTCGCGGGCTCGCTGCGTTGGTCATGCTTCGGGCCCAGAGGCTCGCTTGCTTGCCACAGGTTAAATTCCCACCCAGTTGGTGGCGTGGACCCACCAACCAAGTGGGAATACCCTGTGGATATCGGGATTCCATCCAGCGGTATTTCACCAGCTATTGGGATTCTGACGCTGGTCTCCTGAATGCCGGGATCCCGACAGCCGGTTTTTTAACTGCATCCTCTATATACAGTAGTGTCCTATTGAAACTATGAAAATGCCTGATTTCCACTATTGCTGTGGAAAAAAGAAATAGTTTTACTGGGAGACAAAAGCTTTACAGTTCTGTGCAGGGGCAAACACTGCATTTCTATGGAAGGGTTTCTGTATACTTGATCTAGAACAAAGATAATAAAAGCTGAATCTGTTTGCGCATCTTCCGCCGGTCTCATGTCTGCAACTTTATGCTAATACTGCATCTTTAGACCATGGAAACTTGCAGCTGCCCTATGTCAGGAGCAGATTCTCATCTGAGTATGGCCTCCAATATAAGCGATTAAGCTTCTCTGTACGCAAACACTTGAGTTGCATGACTCTTCCATAACACACCCATATGATCTCTGTGCATTAGACATGTGCACGGCCCGCAAAAATTTCAAAACATAATGACATTTGAAAATAGAACCTACAGGTAACTGCGGATAGTATTTTCTTGTCACAAAATGTTTGCATTAACTTACAATTACCAAAAACCACCCAAAATCGTATATATTGCATACTTTGCAAGAACAAGAAAAAAGAGGATGATAGATGTTACTGAACAGAATCTGATTTTCCCCATTTCCAGCAAGACATTAACATGGACAAATACAGTGGCTTTTTCCATTCCTAAACTATCACAGCACTTTTGCTCTTGTATATAAGTGTGGTATTGATTTTGTTCTTAAGATGAAACAGACGCAAAGAGCTTATCATATTTCTACAAATGTTTAAAGTTTAGCTAAAAACAGAAAACTGGCATTTACATGAAGTATGTTCAGTTTGTTTGAAATTGCCTCAAATAATCAACCCTAAAATAATAATAATGCTTTTGTAATAATTTATATATAAAAAGGCAAAAGGGCAGATGCCTTATACTTATATTTCCAATAAATTTTCCAGTATTACAAACTCAAATTACATATTTCTAATATATAAATGCTTACCTCACAATAATTGCAGAGATGGAATTAGGATGGGGGTTGGGCAACAGCATACTGGGGGTGTGACTACCCAACTATGGGTGTGGTCACATCTCCTTTCCTACTATTGTAAAACTCCACTGTATTGCCATACGCAGTAGAGGCACCACCCTTTGCAGATTGGGATGGTTATCAAAAATAAGTGGATATGGATACCCTATGGATATCCATGGGTATCCATATCTGCTTATTTTTTATAATACTTACCATACAGTTAAGATGTACCCCTGATGAAGTCTTATTATAAGATGAAACGCGTTGTGTATTCTTGTTCTTCCTTTATGATGTCACCTCTGAATATATATTGAAGAAATAGAGGAGACTGTAGAGATTCACCTACTATTGTCCTCGACATCTTAAATGGAAATACACTAAGTTTGGAGCGACTTATTACTCCTTTTACAAATGAACCATGGACTTTGAACTTGTTTTTATGTATATAATAATACATTTTAGGATGGAACATGTTGCCACCACGTTTTGGCTCTTAAAGGTGTGAATCATAAGTGCCTTTTGTAAAACAGGGTGTTGACTCAACCCTCAGGTGCCAGCTCGCCTATTGTCGTATATTTCTTTTGTCAGTTCCTCCTAGCAAGGAACTTAGGTGAATTAGGCTGCCAGTCATAAATCTTTATCACCACATTAGTTATACTCAAATAGCACAGAGAGAGAGTATTGTTTTTATATATATATATATATATATATATATATATATATATATATATATATATATAGTATTATAGCATTTACAAAAGAAGTCACTCAGAGGAAACCTTAAAATAAAACCTTATGGAAAAAAAAATTTTTTGGTGCAAGACTGGTTCCGGAGCAACTGGTTATGCTATTGTTAAAGGGTGGTTCATGAACAACTTACTTGCTTGTACCTGCTGAAAAATAGCACTGATATTAGATATGCAATACTGTACACAAATTTCTTGTTTGTTATACTGTACACTTAACATTATCACAATGCTAAAGTTCCTTAAATGTCAATTCTAATTAAATTGTATATTAGATATCATACCCCATGGAGTATAACTTTTGAACTTCCACCCAAATGGATGCTTTTAGTGTTGGGTGTAAGTATTTTGTAACTTCTATTGGCATGTTCCTGGCAAAGTTACCAACATTGGAGATTTGTACAAGAATCTATCTTTGCATATAAAGCACACCAAGAGCATGCCAAGGTTTCTTTGGCACAGGTAAACCATATACTTCTGCCAGTATCAAACTAACAATGCTTTTATTGATGTCTCCTATGGAGACCACCAGAAGGACCTGCCTGCTGGTGTTTTCTCATTGGCTGAAAAAAGAATTAGACTATATTATCATTGAAACTAATAGTCTCACTTATTTTGAGGAGACTGTAACTGGTCTGCAGTGTTCTAAAGATTTTGGAATGGAAAGTTCAGCTCTGTGTTATATTAGAATTTCCCCCACTTTTGCTGACTACTTTGAAAATCCCTCCAGAAACGTGGAGCTTTCCAAATGCTTGTGGCATCCCTTTTTCCACATTTTGTTCATACTGCGGTAGGTTTATTTCTTAATAATCTGTTAGTATGTCCTAGCTGGCAGCGTTGTACTACAAAGAACTTGTAAAGTAACCAGACACTCAAAGTGTGGTTGGAAATTTCTGAATTTCCTGTGCTCTCATGTTCATAATACTTATTTCGACATTGCTGTTAAACAAATATTAAGTGTAATATACAGGCTCATAATTGTTTTGTTCTTTTTTCTTGCAGTACCTCGCAGTGGACCAAAAAACATTAAAGTTTTTGGAGAGACAACCAACAGTCTTTCAGTAAACTGGGATCATGCTGATGGTCCAGTTCAGCAATATCGAATTATCTATTCGCCAACTGTTGGTGATCCCATCGATGAATATGTAAGATTTTTGTCTTTCAAAGTGACAAATCTGTCCGACTGTTAGGTTATATATATCTATACAGTCATTAAAGACAATTGAAGCATGGTAGATACACTTATTGTCCATACACACTAGAAGACGTCGCTTTATGAGCGACGTCGTCTAGTGTTTCCCCTCCCGGGCCGGGCGGTCGGCGGCTGTCCGGACACACTGAGCGATATGACCGCTCATATCGCTCAGTGACGTCACACAGCCGCCGACAGTCCAGAAATCTTGCTGGATTGAGATAACACTGCTCCAGTACAAGGAAAGGGTCCAATTCTGAGTCAGATGCAGCCATGTGCGTGTATGCATCTTTTGCTGCAGTTTCATGTGCGACTTATGCAAATGCTACTACAAAGCTATTCCGCAGGTTAAATTTACAAGTTTGAATGTCCAAGGACTGAGACTCCCAATTTCAGCATCTGTAGATGCCGAAATACCACTCGGTGCATTTAGACACACCATCAGTCGATCCATCCAACTTGGACAAGCCCTACGGCAGGTACATATTATTCGTCTGCATATGGCCTTCTGTGTGAACAATTCTACTTCTATGACTGCAACCACTATCAGCAACATGCCTATTTCGCCACCCCATTACCACCCACTCACTGCCCAGGAATGCTCATACATTTCTGCTACCGTGCATCTAAAATTGTATTACAACTCTGTGAATCAGATGCATGCACAAATGAAAAACATTGCTGCATTGCACCTTACATTACGGCTGCGTCCGTCTCGGAATGAGGATACAGAACGCGGGAGTTGTCTACATACAGCAAGTTAAATGCGACCTATCATCAGTGGAAAGGATTCTCCAGCTTCTCCTGGTCATATTTGGAGTTATGAAAAGTCATCTACTGAAAGTGTGATCTGTATGCAGGCTCAGAAACCCATGTTTATATGACAGTGAGGCACAAATCATTCTATTATGTAAGGTGAATCTCGGTGAGCTAGGGACTGATTTGGACTGGTTTACACTTTCACTTTGTCCATCAGACTGGAGACTAGGAAAGCAGCATTTCAGTGAACAACTCAAATTGTATTGCAACAATTAAACACACTTTTATTTCCTTTAAGGTACTTTAATGATTTTTTTAATACAAAGCGTGGTTCATGCATCAGAGCACCGTTTACACTCTGGGGTCCTAAGAATGCAGCATAGGCACTATCTGACTTAGAGCCAACCCAGGCACAATACTGTGTCACACCACTTCTAGCCATATGTTACCTATTATGCAGACAGTCTGGTTTCTATTGTAAGGCGGCATATTTTATGTACATTTTGTAAAACAGATGTACAATACATTAGATTTGAACTCCAGTGTTTACAGTGGTTTTGTCAGAATAAAATCTCAGTATGTACTATATGTGCTGGCCAGATTTCTTGTACTGTATTGAGATGAATGGTTCTTTATTTTCCCTTCACACCCTTACCTCCATCTAATGATAGACCTATTGTATAGTATACAATACAATCAAAAACAATGCTTTACAGCGAGTCCTTTAGTACTTGATAGATTGTGGTTTGGGAGCCATAACAAATCTTCAGTCAGCTTCTACTGTAGCTATCGTTTTATAGAATGTACCAGACACATGATCGCTATTGATAAGTTGCTATTGGCAACCTCTACACTTGTCCTCTTTAGAATGTTTGATACATCTCTCAGTCTTATATACGTACTGTATTGGAATGAACAGAGATGTGTGGGTTTGGATTTACTCGGTTTTACTCGGTTCTTACAAAATGGCATCTTATTGGCTATCAGCTCTCACATGTTTTGTATAGCCAATAAGATAAATCTGGATAAATTCAAACTTGTGCTAGTTTGGTGAAGAGAACCGGGTAAATCCGATGCAGCACATCTCTAATTCAGGATAAAGACATACATGACTTTTTCTATACTTATTTTCCTTGTACTGTACTTTTATTTAAGACAACAGTACCTGGCAGAAGGAACAATGTGATCTTACAGCCATTGTTGTCAGACACTCCATATAAAATCACGGTGGTTGCTGTGTATGCAGATGGTGATGGAGGACAACTGACTGGAAATGGAAGGACAGGTAAAGATTTGGCAATGTACAGTATATGTTAATATATGTCTCAAAATGTAAAGTATGATTTGTACATTTTCCATCCATGAGAAATACTATTATTTATAGTTTAATATTGTGTTAGGTGAAGCCCAATAATTACATTGTGGAATCCTCATGGAAGACAACTAAAATGTAATAGTACCAAGTTAAAAAATATTTGTATATTTACGTATTTAATATTGACACAAGCTGTTTTAGCACAATCTGTACAAGGAATCCAATGCTCTTTAATCATACTCTATATTGCAACATACAAATACAGATTGCTCACTCAAGTTCAAAACCATTGAAACAGCGGAACTCTGAAGTTAACAATTAAAACCAAACAAAAGCATGCCTGATACGTCAGAAAGGCTGTGGCTTCATACATATAACAGTAAATAAAATAAGTCAAAATAAGTAACATAGTAACATAGTATCTGAGGTTGAAAAAAGACAATTGTTCATCGAGTTCAACCTATTTGTGGTCTCCTATGCATGATGATTTGACTAAAATTTCTGACTGATGCTGCTGTCAGCCGTTGCATTTTATCCCTATTTATAGTAACTATAATGCATGACTATGCACCATACCACTGGATATCCTTATCGATTAGGAATTTATCTAACCCATTCTTAAAGGTGTTGACAGATTCCGTCATTACAACTCCCTCGGGCAGGGAATTCCAAACACGTATCGTCCTTACCGTGAAAAAGCCTTTACGCCGTATTGTGTGGAATCTCCTCTCCTCTAACCTGAGCGAATGTCCACGAGTCCTCTGTGTTGATCTAACCAAAAACAGGTCTCGCGCAAGCTCTGTGTATTGTCCCCTTATATATTTGTAGATGTTGATCATATCCCCTCTTAGTCTCCGCTTTTCCAATGTAAACATGCCTAGTCTTTCAAGCCTTTCCTTGTATTCCATCGTCTCCATGCCCTTAATTAGTTTTGTCGCCCTCCTCTGTACCTTTTCTAGCTCCAGGATATCCTTTTTGTAGTACGGTGCCCAGAATTGTACACAGTATTCAAGGTGTGGCCTCACTAGTGATTTATATAACGGGAGTATAATACTCTCGTCCCTAGCATCAATACCCCGTTTTATGCATGCTAATATCTTATTAGCCTTCTTTGCTGCAGTCCTACTTTGGGTACTACTGCTTAGCTTGCTATCTATGAGGACACCTAAGTCCTTTTCCAGTACAGAATCCCCTAATTTTACCCCATTTAGTAGGTAGGTGTAATTTTTGTTCTTGTTACCACAGTGCATTACCTTACACTTGTCTGTGTTGAAGCGCATTCTCCATTTGGCTGCCCATGCTTCTAATTTAACTAAGTCGTTCTGAAGAGACTCGGCATCCTCCTCTGTATTTATAGCCTTACACAATTTGGTATCATCTGCAAAAATTGACACCATGCTCTCTAGACCTTCTGCTAGGTTGTTAATGAAAATATTGAACAATAGTGGTCCTAATACTGAGCCTTGCGGCACACCACTTAGCACTTCAGTCCAAGTTGAAAAAGATCCATTAACCACAACGCGCTGCTCCCTATTATCTAACCAGTTTTTGACCCAAGTGCATATTGTGCTTCCTAGCCCTGATTCTTGTAGCTTGTAGATAAGTCTCATGTGTGGTACAGTATCGAACGCTTTGGCAAAGTCTAAAAAGATTACATCCACGTCTTTACCCTGATCTAGGTTTGCGCTTACTGTTTCATAAAAGCCAAGTAAGTTGGTTTGACAGGATCTGTCCTTCATAAACCCATGTTGATTCCTTTTAATGACCTTATTAACTTCAAGGAACTTCTGAATACTATCTCTTAGAATACCTTCCAATACTTTCCCCACTATAGATGTAAGACTAACTGGTCTATAATTACCTGGTTCAGCTTTACTTCCCTTTTTGAATATAGGCACTACTTCCGCTATACGCCAGTCTTTGGGAACCATACCTGATATAACTGAATCATTAAAGATCAAAGATAGCGGTTTTGCCAGTTCAGAGTGAAGCTCCATTAGAACCCTTGGGTGAATACCATCGGGCCCTGGTGATTTATTAATCTTTAAATGTTTTAATCGGTCACAGACTACTTCCTCGCTTAAATAAGTACCTATCAGTGGGATATTCTCATTATTGAGATTGTGTGTCAGTCCCTGAATTGGGTCCTCTCTAGTGAATACTGTTGAAAAAAACTCATTAAGTGTGTCCGCTATGTCATTATCATTTTTGCTTAAGACTCCCAACTTGTCTTTTAAAGGGCCTATACTCTCCTTCTTTAATCTCTTGCTATTAATGTATTTAAAGAATTTTTTGGGATTCGCTTTGCTTTCCTTTGCTACTAGTTTTTCAGTATCTACTTTAGCCGCTCTTATTTCCTTTTTGCAAATTTTGTTACATTCCTTATAGTGCTGAAATGACTCTGCTTCCCCGTCAGATTTGTATTTTTTAAATGCTCGCCTTTTCTTGCCCATAAGTTCCTTAATCTTTTTGTTAAGCCACATCGGTTTATGATTTTTATTCCTTTTTTTTGCTGCTCATAGGAATAAATTTGAGTGTATTTTTAGCTAGCAGGAATTTTAGTACCTCCCATTCCTCCGTAGTATTTTTTCCTAAAAACAAACCTTCCCATTCAATATCCCTGAAAAATACCCTCATCTTTTCAAAATTTGCTTTGCTAAAGTTTAGAGTCCTAGTTGAGCCAGTATAGGACTGTTTATGGAAACTGATATTGAATGTGACCATATTGTGGTCGCTGTTTCCTATGGGTTCCCCTACTATAATACCTGATACCAAATCCCCATTGTTTGTTAATACCAGGTCTAAGATTGCATTGTACCTAGTTGGTTCCTCAATTAGTTGGACTAAGTAGTTATCATTAAGTGTGTTTAAAAACATATTGCCCCTAGCAGTATCACATGAATCGTTTTTCCAGTTTATCTCTGGATAGTTAAAATCTCCCATCACTACTATGTCTCCTACTCCTGCTGCTCTTTCAATTTGCTTTAGTAACAATTCCTCATCAGATGCGTTGATACCAGGCGGCCTATAGCATACACCCAATACTAACTTTTTTATTCCTTTTTCCCTGCATGCCATTTCTACCCATAATGTCTCGACAGTGTCTACAGTCCCCTCCTGAATTTCTTCCCGTATATCAGGTTTTAAAAACGGCTTTACGTAAAGACACACCCCTCCACCCTTTTTATTTAGTCTGTCTCTCCTAAACAGTGTATAGCCCTCTAGATTGACTGTCCAATCATGAGATTCATCCCACCAAGTTTCAGTAATGCCTATAATATCATACTGTTTGCTTGCTGCAAGTATTTCTAGTTCACCCCTGCAAGTATTTCTAGTTCACCCAAGCTATATTCCTTACCTGTAACACCCCGAGGAGTCCTATTACACACGGCTTCTATGAGACATATGCTAAAATGTATTTGTCCCAGAGCAGGCTCCGACTTAGGATGCATTTAGCATCTCCACATTCATTATGCTGACATGCAAGAGATCGGCAGGAGAATGTCACATGGCCGCATTAAGCCTTGGGGGTGCCCGGGGCACTTAAGACAGGGGGGCCCTGGTGGAAGGTGGGGGATGTATATTAGATTGTGCATACCTCTCAATATGTCCCATTTCAGGAGGGACAAAATGCTCTCTACCTTGACTTCCCACTTAATATATGATTGGCGTCACCTGTGTTGAACTATTTAATTGATAAGAAAGGTATTCAACAGAGGTGATTGCAATCATAAATTAAATTAAAATATCCCTCCTGGAATGGGTCATGGTGGGAGAAATAGATTGTGTATATTAAATTTAAACCAATTTTGTCTATTAGTTTTAAACTAATAGTTTAATAATGCCTAGGTACTGTTTATACAGTAGCTCCACCTAATTAAAAGACAATTATTTTATAAAATGTTTGTGTAGTGGAGCAAAGACAACTTAAATGACCTTAAAATACACATAGAAAAATTAAATAATTTATCTTGTCACATGCAAGAATAGCATCAGCATATACTGTACTACTTACATACTGGGACAGGACTCAGGAGGACATTCTGTGTGTGTCTCTATCTCTATACCCATAACAGTGTACGCAGGACTTTCTGTGTGTGTCTCTATCTCTATAGTTGCATAACAGTGTACACAGAGGCAGACACACAGGCAGGGAGAAGGAGGAGCTGGGATCCCTGTGTCACTTACAGCTCTCTCCACCCTGCCATCTCTCCTCTGGTCAGAAAGCTCTGTCAGTAGCTCATGAAACATGATACTCCTGTGTCTCTGCCTTCACTGCATACAGTCCTGCTCACATTTTGGCTCTTGCATTAAGAGGGATAGCTAGTGATATCAGTGTGCTCTGGCCAGGAGGCCACTGACAAAGGAGGGACTGGGGTACAGTATGCCCTGCATCCCCCCCTTAATCTGGCTATGGTATGTCAGTGGGACTAACAAGGTAAAAGCATTTTAACGATGTCGGCAGTATGATAGTAACATGCTGATTTACTAACATGTTTACAGCTAGACTGCCATTAAAATGCTTTAAGAAGCATGTTAAATTTGTTGGCATAGTGCTGCCATCCCACTGATCTGATGCATGTCAACACAATGAAGGTGAAACTCACGTATGTATTCCTCAGACTTTGTTCTTCACTCTCTAGCCATCTCTGCTTATACCTGATTATTATTCTTAGAAAAGGACCTTTTGTATCAGAGCTTTGTGGCGGCATTGAAGCTAATTCGGAGTAGTGGGCAACTCACAATGGGCATGGATCTAGTGGTCCCAGAATACTGCGCATGCACCAAAGAAAGGAATCCGGTTCTGTACATGTGCCAGATCAGGTATCTGCACTCAGATGGAGAATGATATGGTGTAGAGATTGGTCGGGCTGGGTGGTTACTGGAAAACGACCATGCAGTATTTTGTGTTGGCAAAGTGTTTTGGTCATGTAAACCAACTTCCTAATGTCAGGATAGAGATAGGACTTCTGTCTCAGCAGGAACCTTTGCACACAGCATGGGGCTGGTGTACGGGCCAATACCAGTGGTGACAGCTGTGAACATAATAGGTTTCCACATGCAGTTGTTTGGATTAGAATACATAAACTAGTAAGAAGGCTGCCACAGCCTTATAGAAAAGGGGCCACATATGTATCCAAGTTAAAATCAATGTTACTGCTTAAATTTCATGACCTTTAGCTTGTCCCTGACCTTGCAGACTTCTCAGTCCCTTGACCTTGACTTATCTATGTACTATTCTCTCTTATTATTATTGTGCAGGCAAGCTTCATCAGTCATATATTTGTGTGGCCTTATTATATGTGTGCCATGTCACCAGTCCTGGTTTCTGTCTAACCAGTCCTGTGCCAGTGCTCCATCTGTATTAGCATTGTTTGGCTGTTCTGGTGCCTCCGTTATGTTACTTGCATCATTATTATTTGCTCTATCCTGTTATTGTTGCCTGTTAAGCCTAGTTACCTGCATGACCTGTTCAGTGGGATGCATCACTTATAAGACTGGTCTGGCTTCTAGCTACTGCGGGCCATTTTCCTAACCCAATATACAACAGTGTCTGTCTAAATGAGTATTTGCAGTGCAGTTCCTGCTACACAGGGGAAGAGGAAGATGGCAGAATCTTCTAAAGAGTGCAGGTGGAGAAGTTGCTCAGAACAACCAATCAGGTTCTAGCTATCATTTAATACATTGTACATGATAAATTGTAGAATCTGATTGGTTGCTATGGACAATTTCTCCACTTTTCCTCTTTAGGTTTAATACATTTCCCTTTCAGTTATGTGACTGATGTAACTTCATACCTGACAATTTGCTGCTATGCAAATGCTACTACAAAGCCCGTCCCTTGTGTACATCTGTACAAGGACTGAGACACTGACTTGCAGCATCTGTACAGGCTGTAATACCAACTGGTGCATCCTCACATGCCACCATCGGTTGCACCATCTAAACCTTTACCAGTCCTATGGTAGGTGCAGATGTGAGAGGCTGAGCGCCTGTGCACACAGCCACTGTCACCGACACTCCCACTGCACTAAGACACCTCCACATCACCGGTCAGGAACGCCCACACACTTCTCTGTGCGTGGGCCTGAAATGACAACCAAAACTCTGTACTGACACAATTGGGACGCATGTGCCATAGCAAAATTTTGCTCCACTACCTCCGACATCAGCATTGCCCTTATTGTATATGCGGCTTTACATTTCTCCTGAGATTCATGGGAAGCAGCGGCTTACAAATAAATACAGCCCTTCATGGCTGAGGAAGATTGTGGCTACACACAGTGACGTGCAGTGGGGTGAGGAAGGTGAGGCAGAGCCTTTTCTGTCATACTAACGTTTGTGACTTTTTTTACTCTGGAGTAAAAAGTCTATGGCAGGTGAGGCAGTGCTTCCCCTGCCTACCTTATCCACACATCTCTTATCAAAACTCACCAAATTACCGGGAGTTTATACTGCTGCACCTGTGTATAATGCCCAGATGCACCCTCTGACTCATATATTGTGTGGTAAATCTAGCTCTGCTGCTAGCCAGTGCCTTCTGTGCCATTTAGCTCACCGCACGTCCCTGGGCTGCAGCTGCATTGCAAATGTTTTTGCATCCCTGGTAAAATTGCATATCTCATTGAATCTCTAGGTGAATAGCCACTAACACAACACCACCAGGCTACAACGTAAACATAACATATTTCTGCACACTTTAATCAACAGTTTCTCGTTATTTGATAGATTTAACAGGTTGAAAGAAAAATAAAATAGTAAATGTGGCATGTTAAAAAAGTTGGGCACCCTGTCGGCGCTACCTAACAATTCTTTTGGCAGAGATCATGGCTTCCAAACAATTCTTGCAGTCAGCTACAATAGTCTTGCTATTTTTGCTTTTGAAAGATATATTAGATTTATATATATTTAGGATGTTTTCCAACTCTTCTTTGCAGAACTGTTCAGCTCTGAAATGTTCTTAGGTCTGCACTGCATGTTTGGGATCATTGGGAGGTATTAAATTGTTTGAAAAGTAATTTGGGAGTCTGTTTTTTCCTATCTAATAGACAGGAAAAAACAGACACCCAGCCGACTTTTTAAACAATTGAATTACATCCATTGTCTCAAAGTGCATTGTCTCTTACATTAACTGTCTCTTACATCTGATGACTCTGGAGGCATGGATCTGGCTCTCAGCCATAATCTTCTCATGCAAAATTGAGCTCAGATTAGGGAAGTACCCAGGACCTATAAATGGGTGTGTACTGTAATAAGTATTGAGGTGTAAATAGATCGAGTGTGCAAATTAAGAAGCAAGGTAGCATCAGGATGTTCGTTAATTAAGATTATTGCCAGTTCATTAAACATTTGTATAATATTATTCAATTTGTGGAAAATAGATTATCTACATAGGAAAGGATCTAGTGTGTAGATTGTGCTATTATACTGCTTCATATTATCAATAAGACATACAAGCTGTAAAGTATATCAACTGGAGTTTAGTTATTATACTTAGATTATATTCTACAATTCGAAGTTGCTAATGTCCAGAGTGTCCCTGTATTTGGATTGTATATAGAGTATATACTGTAGGGACCATACAGTTTTGTACTTAGAGTAGAGGTCCTTTCATTTCATATGTAGTTTTGGTTTACTTTAAATGTGCTCAGCAAGACATCATTAAATTCAATGGAATCCTGTTGAATGCATCAACACATGTCAAAAATATATTAAATGCACATGTTTTTGATTCTGTGAGTCCTGCAATTTTGCCTGCCATTCTCTTATTTACTTCATTGCATACTGTGTGCACATGCATATATTGGATGCATATATTCAAATTGTTAGATATTGTTATATATTGTGCTGCTTTTTCATGCTGATGTACTTGTTTGTAATCTATTGTATTGTATTATTGTGTTTTAGTTGGTTTGCTTGCACCAACAAATTTACAAGTTTCTGATGAATGGTACACCAGGTTCAGGGTGTCTTGGGACAGAGCAACCTCTCCAGTTCTTGGATACAAGCTTGTATACCAGCCACATGGTAAGAAAATCATGTACTTTAGAATGCATTGCTTTACTCTGAAATAGATTTCCAATTAGCGTGAGTATTTGAATATTTAAATGTAAAATAATTAAAGAATCTGTTTCTTCAACCAGGAAGGTTTTTTGGAAGTGCTGAGTTTATGTTAGCATGAATCACACATTGTATGTATTGTAGAGATGAGCGGGTTCGGTTTCTCTGAATCCGAACCCGCCCGAACTTCATGGTTTTTTTCACGGGTCCGAGCAGACTCGGATCCTCCCGCCTTGCTCGGTTAACCCGAGCGCGCCCGAACGTCATCATGACGCTGTCGGATTCTCGCGAGACTCGGATTCTATATAAGGAGCCGCGCGTCGCCGCCATTTTCACACGTGCATTGAGATTGATAGTGAGAGGACGTGGCTGGCGTCCTCTCCATTTAGATTATAAGAGAGAGAGATTTACTGGAGCTTAGGACTAGGAGGAGTACTGTAGAAGTGTAGAGAGTGCAGAGAGTTTACTAGTGAGTGACCACCAGACAGTGCAGTTTATTTAATATATCCGTTCTCTGCCTGAAAAAAGCGATACACACAGTGACTCAGTCACATACCATATCTGTGTGCACTGCTCAGGCGCAGCCCAGTGTGCTGCATCATCTATATATATTATATATCTGTCTGACTGCTCAGCTCACACAGCTTATAATTGTGGGGGAGACTGGGGAGCACTGCAGTGCCAGTTATAGGTTATAGCAGGAGCCAGGAGTACATAATATTATATAGTGAGTGACCACCAGACAGTGCAGTTTATTTATATATCCGTTCTCTGCCTGAAAAAAGCGATACACACAGTGACTCAGTCACATACCATATCTGTGTGCACTGCTCAGGCTCAGCCCAGTGTGCTGCATCATCTATATATATTATATATCTGTCTGACTGCTCAGCTCACACAGCTTATAATTGTGGGGGAGACTGGGGAGCACTGCAGTGCCAGTTATAGGTTATAGCAGGAGCCAGGAGTACATAATATTATATTAAAATTAAACAGTGCACACTTTTGCTGCAGGAGTGCCACTGCCAGTGTGACTGACCAGTGACCTGACCACACTGACCACCAGTATAGTTAGTAGTATACTTATATTGTGATTGCCTGAAAAAGTTAAACACTCGTCGTGTGACTTCACTTGTGTGTTGTTTTTTTTTTTATTCTATAAAAATAAAACTCATTCTGCTGACAGACAGTGTCCAGCAGGTCCGTCATTATATAATATATAATATATACCTGTCCGGCTGCAGTAGTGATATATATATATTTTTTATATCATTTATCATCCAGTCGCAGCAGACACAGTACGGTAGTTCACGGCTGTGGCTACCTCTGTGTCTGCACTCGGCAGGCAGTCCGTCCATAATTGTATACCACCTAACCGTGGTTTTTTTTTCTTCTTTATACATACATACTACTACGACATCTCTTTATCAACCAGTCTATATTAGCAGCAGACACAGTACAGTACGGTAGTTCACGGCTGTGGCTACCTCTGTGTCTGCACTCGGCAGGCAGTCCGTCCATAATTGTATACCACCTAACCTTTTTCTTTGCATCATGTGCTGATTGGGGAGGGTTTTTTGGAAGGGACATCCTGCGTGACACTGCAGTGCCACTCCTAAATGGGCCCGGTGTTTGTGTCGGCCACTAGGGTCGCTAATCTTACTCACACAGTCAGCTACCTCATTGCGCCTCTTTTTTTCTTTGCGTCATGTGCTGTTTGGGGAGAGTTTTTTGGAAGGGACATCCTGCGTGACACTGCAGTGCCACTCCTAGATGGGCCCGGTGTTTGTGTCGGCCACTAGGGTCGCTAATCTTACTCACACAGCTACCTCATTGCGCCTCTTTTTTTCTTTGCGTCATGTGCTGTTTGGGGAGGGTTTTTTGGAAGGGACATCCTGCGTGACACTGCAGTGCCACTCCTAGATGGGCCCGGTGTTTGTGTCGGCCACTAGGGTCGCTAATCTTACTCACACAGCTACCTCATTGCGCCTCTTTTTTTCTTTGCGTCATGTGCTGTTTGGGGAGGGTTTTTTGGAAGGGACATCCTGCGTGACACTGCAGTGCCACTCCTAGATGGGCCCGGTGTTTGTGTCGGCCACTAGGGTCGCTAATCTTACTCACACAGCTACCTCATTGCGCCTCTTTTTTTCTTTGCGTCATGTGCTGTTTGGGGAGGGTTTTTTGGAAGGGCCATCCTGCGTGACACTGCAGTGCCACTCCTAGATGGGCCCGGTGTTTGTGTCGGCCACTAGGGTCGCTAATCTTACTCACACAGCTACCTCATTGCGCCTCTTTTTTTCTTTGCGTCATGTGCTGTTTGGGGAGGGTTTTTTGGAAGGGACATCCTGCGTGACACTGCAGTGCCACTCCTAGATGGGCCCGGTGTTTGTGTCGGCCACTAGGGTCGCTTATCTTACTCACACAGCGACCTCGGTGCAAATTTTAGGACTAAAAATAATATTGTGAGGTGTGAGGTATTCAGAATAGACTGAAAATGAGTGTAAATTATGGTTTTTGAGGTTAATAATACTTTGGGATCAAAATGACCCCCAAATTCTATGATTTAAGCTGTTTTTTAGTGTTTTTTGAAAAAAACACCCGAATCCAAAACACACCCGAATCCGACAAAAAAAATTCAGTGAGGTTTTGCCAAAACGCGTTCGAACCCAAAACACGGCCGCGGAACCGAACCCAAAACCAAAACACAAAACCCGAAAAATTTCAGGCGCTCATCTCTAATGTATTGCATTTTAATTTACCGTTTATACTCGAGTATAAGTCGACCCGAATATAAGCCGAGGCACCTAATTTTACCACAAAAAACTGGGAAAAATTACTGACTCGAGTATAAGCCTAGGGTGGTAAATGCACGGTGCCAGGGGTTTTCATGCTCAGGGTGTCATGCTCGTTGCCAGGGGTTTCATACGGTAGGTGTTATGCTTGTTGCCAGGGGGTAATGCTTGTTGCTAGGGTTGTGCCCCCAGTGCCACATATACCCCCAGTGACAGATATCCCCCCACATTGCCAGATAAAAACATGCCCCCGTTGCTTTGCCCCCAGTAGTTATGCCCCTTCTTTGCCCCCAGTAATTGTGCCCCCTCTTTCATTGCCCCCAGTAGTTATGCCCTCTCTTTCTTTGCCCCCAGTAGTTGTGCCCCCTCTTTTATTGCCCCCAGTAGTTATGACCCCTCTTTCTTTGCACCCAGTAGTTGTGCCCCCTTTCTTTGCCCCCAGTAGTTGTGCCCCCTCTTTCTTTGCCCCCTGTTACTGTGCCCCCGTTGCCGCTTACAAACACACAAACACACACAAAAACAATACTTACCACTGCCCCGCTCCTGCTTCCCGACCGCTTCTTCTGCTGCTGCGCTGCTCCGCTCCGTCTGTCCACCCGCTCCGTCTGGCCGCCGCTCCGTCTGGCTGCCCGCTCCGGCGCCCGCTTCCCGGCACCCGATCATCTCTATGGGAGAGACGTCATGACGTCTCTCCCATAGCAACGCCGCACAGACACTAGAGGTCAATAATGACCTCTAGTGTCTGTCCCTGGAGCCGGCTGCAGCGGACGCCCACACAGCCCACGGTGTCTGCTGCAGCCGTTGACTCGAGTATAAGCCGAGGGGGGCTTTTTCAGCATAGAAAAATGTGCTGAAAAAGTCGGCTTATACTCGAGTATATACGATAGGTTGAATCCCAAACCAGATATAATTAGTATTGAATTTAATGGTGTATCTGACCTTTGTGTTATCATCTAATTTATTTGGTCAGTTTAATAAACCTTATTTAAATGACAATACTAACACTTAACATAAGTACATATTGTAAGCAAAGTAGTAAATTTGCAGTACTTTGATATCTGTGGATAGACCACAATTATCTTCATTCAGCAAATTGCTAGCTCAGCATGCTCCATGATCTAGAGAAAGCTTCTGCGATTGGGTTGAGCAAATTGAGACCAGCTATCGATAGATATAATTTTGTGGCCAAGAATACACTTTTCTATTTATTTCTATTTATTCTTTATCAAAGATGCTGATGAATCTATGGAAGTGTTTGTTGGTGATGTGAATTCTTACACTCTTCAAAACCTGTTTCCCGGAACCAGCTATGATGTAAAGGTGTATGCTCAGTATGACACAGGATTAAGTGGGCCACTCTCAGGCGTTGGGACAACTTGTGAGTCAAACTGTTGAACTGTTCTACCTATAAATGTATTGTACTGTATATATCAAAACATTTTATTTGCTTTTATGACACAGTGCATCCATTTGCTATACTGTAGTAGATCTGGGATAGTCCTTCTGCTCATCTTTCAGATAATATTGCCCTAAATGTTTTTGTGTTACTGTGTGGGAGATGTAGACATGTTGCCTGTAACAACCAATCAGAATCTAACTGGCATTTTGTAGACTGTGCTAAAAAAATGTTATCTAGAAGCTGATTGATTACTATGGGTAACCTCTTCACATTATCTCTAAGGTTTGATACATCTGTCAAGTGTGTCTCACAGATTCAAAACTATATTTTCAATTTGTGTATGATTTAAGGATTAGTGTCTTGCACTGCTTGTATCAACATACAGTAGACTCTACAAAACCTTATTTACAGCATTGATTTTAAGCAGTTTGGTGTAATCTTAAAATGTGTTAAATGTAGAACTTTAAGGACGTCCCTTTGCATACCTAGAACATACATTTACTCTAGTAAAATAAACCAAAGTTGTATTAGTAACATCAGTATAATTTTTAGAGTATGCTTTGCATTACATTTGGCATTTTTAGCCTATTTAGATCTCGGTTATGAGAATAACTTTCCAGATTTGGATTTAGAGACGCTACGGGTGTTTGCTGTGGGAGCGGATCATTTGTTGGTTTTTAAGTAATGCTGTTGTACAGTTTTTGTGATGGGATTAATGGTACAGTAGTTTTATCCTGTTATCTCATTTTGTATCAATGTAATAAAATCTATTAGCCTGTTCCTGACAGAATGATACATAATGCACAATTCTTTGATAACAAAAACAGTATAGTTCAGAAGTTGATTATTAGCCAGTGGTGTCAACCAGTAAATAGATTTTCTTATAAATCCGGAACTTTGTTGTGTTATTTTGTTTACAGTGTATTTGAATGTAACGGATCTGACAAGTTACCAAGTTGCATGGGATTCATTCTGTATTAGGTGGACTCCTCACAGAGCTGCAACTTCCTACAGAGTCAAGCTGAACCCAGTCGATGGTACATACAGATATTTTTTTCTTCTGTTTTTCTAAGATTTTTTTTTTAAGATTCCCTTTTTTGTGTATGAGTAAAGATGCATCTGATGTTCCTACATCTGTACTTTCAGTTTCACACATTTTACTCACATTTTACAAATACAACTGTTAATCTATAGATGGCCCTGAAACAAAGAAGGGACAAATATTGTTGTTGGATATAAAAAAACTGTACCCAGTTCTAAGTATACATCTGGATATATTTAAACATACATTTCAAAGGTCTGCGCTTAATTTACTGTCCTTCATGTGCATATTAAAGCTCCTGATCTGTCTTTTCTAGCACATGTGGCCACAAGTGTAAGATATGGCAACTGTAAATAAGGATGCATTTTGCCACCAATCAATGATTACATTTTAAGAGTCCTTTTAAAGGACCCATAGCACAGACAGCATTGCAAGATCCTTAAAAGATCCATCTTCCCAGATTTCTAAAGGTCCATACACACTTAACAATAAAATGAGCGACGTCGCTCATTTTCCCCCTCCTTGAGCGACGTCGTTCATTTTATCGTCAAGTGTGTATGCCGCCAGCGATGACCGATGCGCGGCCCCGCGGGTCGGCAACGATCGTCACTGTCGGTAGGGCATGCATGAAGGATGTGGACTGTCGTCCACGACCTTCATGCAGGGCTGGCGGGGGCGTGACGTCACTGAGCAATATGAGCGGTCATATCGCTCAGTGTGTACAGTCAACCGCCGACCGGCCGGCCCGGGAGGGGGAAACATTAGACGATGTCGCTAACAGAGCGACATCATCTAAAGTGTATGGACCTTAAGAACTACCACAATATTTTCATTCAGTTTGTTTACTGTTGTGAATATAAGGTCTACTCCTATTTTTAAGTTCAGATATCCACATTAATAATAAGATGATTTGCAAACATTGTTATTTACTTTGCTGCCTTCAGTTTAATGTTATTTTTCTACCATATCAGCATTTCTTCTGCAGCACTGAGAATTAACTGATGTATTATACTTGAGCAACATTTTGTAAACAAAGTAAAAAACTAGAAGCTGTTATGGTTGCTGACCAAATTCTGTAGTGTAGGAATATGATTAATTTGTACCAGTCATCGTTATCACATAGCACTTGCACCAGCCCTATCCTTAGTGCACAAGAACCATCTGAAAACAGTTGGATCTCTGTGTACGCACAATTCTGTCTGCATACTCTCAACACATCATCACTAATCTTAGCCTGCGTGCAAACGCCCCGTTACAAACTTTCAGCCGCAAGTGGAGATGTAACTGAGTTACTCCCTTGTATACACAGCAATCCCAGTGCAAATGAATCAAAGATTTGTCAGCAAGATGGTCTTTGCAACTCTGCATGTGCCCCATAGTGTCTCCCACCACTTAATCGTTTTTATTGTAACAATCAGAGAGGTGGATGTGGCAGTGTTTAGAGTAGTGGTAAATCTGTTATCCTTCTTCAGTCTTCCTGGCCCTGCTGTCTAACCTCAATATATGTGCCTACTTATATGTACAATTTCATATTGATACAATCTGATACAGTGGTTACACATGATAGAATTCATGGGTACTAGTAGTTTTATATTACCATTTGGCATTGTTATTGTAATAATGAGATAGTAATATCAGATGCTTTTTTTCTTTATCAAATATAAAGATTATTTATTTATTTGTAATGATGTTGATTGCCAGGATCCCGTGGACAAGAAATAACAGTGACTGGATCACAGTCGTCACACTGTTTTACTGGACTGAATCCTGACTCTGAATATACAGCTACCGTTTATGTACAGACACCAAACCTTGAGGGCAGAGGAGTTTCAACAAAAGAGCGTACTTGTAAGTAATGGATTAATACTGTATATATTAATAAAGGTAATTTAGGGGAAGCTGCTACAATTTTAACTTATAGACAGACCATAAACCAACTGTGCACATCCCCAGACTCCAAGCTATGTTATGCCTTGGTGGCATTATGAAGATGAGATGGCTACTGTATATCTGGGATCCGGTCTCTAGGTCCACAGAAACTAGGTCGACACTATCTAGGTTGACCACTATTGGTCGACAGTAACTAGGTCGACAGGGTCCCTAGGTCTACATGTTCTAGGTCGACAGGTCAAAAGGTCGACATGAGTTTTTCATGATTTGTTTCTTTTTTTGAACCTTTTCATACTTAACGATCCACGTGGACTACGATTGGAACGGTAATCTGTGCCGAGCGAAGTGGTAGCAGAGCAAGGCACTTTGCCCGAAGCAAGGCGAGCAAACATGGTGCACTAATTGGGGTTCCCGGTCACTCTACGAAGAAAACGACACAAAAAACCCATTAAAAACTCATGTCGACATTTTGACCTGTCGACCTAAAGACCCTGTTGACCTAGAGACCCTGTCAACCTAGTTACTGTCGACCAATAGTGGTTGACCTAGACACTGTCGACCTAGTAACTATCTTCCTTCCATACCACACCCATATATCTATGTATTAGAGTGGGGTCTTTAGTCATGTCTTCTCATTTTCCTCTACTGATCTCTGATGTTTAGCCCTTATTTCCTTTTACGGTTGTACCACTTGACTTCTTCTGATAACACCAATTCCTGAAGTATGCATTTTGTGTAATTACATAGCGTGTTCTCACATATAATATTGCGAATTATTGTGCCTTTTAATATGTGCAATATTTCTGCATTAAGCTTTTTTTTGTGTTACTTTGTGTCAAATTGTCAAATGACAAACCCTGGAAATGTCTGTTCATGTTAGTATTATGTAGGAAAATATACATCAGCTTATATTACATCTTACTTATATTTCTCAATCTTTAATTTTAATGTTTTACTATATTTAGTCATGACTAATAATAATAATAATAATAATAATAATAATGATGTAAACTACTATATCTAATAAATGTATTATTTTAACATAGTGATAAAACCAACAGAATCACCTACTGAGCCTCCTGCCCCGCCTCCACCTCCCACAATACCGCCATCCCGTGAAGGTAAGTCATGTATCAAACGGACCTGTTGCAACTTCTCTTACATTTATAGCTTACTTATTTTTTACTTTTATACATGTATCATAAATAGTTGCAGATATGATCTGAAATATGTGACTAAGCAGCAGACTTTTGGCGCATAGCAGCTCACCACGTGGCCTATGAATTACACTGACATTTCACAGTGCGGCTTACCATAATGGTATATTTCATATGCTGACTGCCTTGCCAGCTGTCTCTGTTTTGTTTAAATGAGAATTAGTCTGATAGATTTATGTTTTCAGTTCTTTACATTATGTTTCCTAAAACTATGCCTTTCACCTTTAATAATCCTCTCACTTCTAAATGTTGCAAACATTACTAGAGAAAATAACAAAATCATTAACAGAAATTATTCTTATTTGTATATTTTAGTATGCAAAGGGGCAAAAGCCGATATAGTGTTTCTGATTGACAGTTCCTGGAGTATTGGTGATGACAACTTCAATAAAGTCCGTCAATTTATTTTTAATACTATTGGAGCTTTTGATGTTATTAATCCTGCTGGGATCCAGGTGAGATTGTTAGTTACATTACTAATGCTAGTCTTAGATATGTTTTGTCATAGTACTGCATAGCAATGCCTGAGTGTCAGAAAGGGTTCACAGTGTTGATTTTTGAATTACCCTTGGTATACTTCAAAATACTGGTTAGTATTATCAACGCTCTCCATTCCAATACAGTTCTCATAAAAGGGGTCACTCCTTTTTTTATAACCCACATTTGGGATTCCCACAGTTCCTTCATATGAACATACCACAGATAAAGGTGATTTACAATGCGGATGTTGGCTGTCTATCTACAGTAGTCAGCCTCTATTCTCTCTGGGCAGCAATAGCTAGAACACACACGCTATAGATTAGCATTTTATACTTAACTTGAATTTTTTTTTAGAGAAGGATTATGGTAAAAAAAAAATGTTTGGTTACATTGTCCATGTTCCTATCTCCCACATGCCACAACTAAACACTCACTAGGACAGTGTATCAGTGTACTACTGTATATGTTTGCACTCGTCCCTTTGTATACATTTGTATATATTAATGTAAATATGCAGTTTGAATTATTAGACATAATACATTAGGGTAGAAAATGTAGAAAATGAAAAAGCACTCTGAGATATTACTCACATGCTGGGACTTTCTGCAGGTTTCGTTCGTGCAGTTCAGTGATGATGCGCAAACAGAGTTTAAGCTGAATACTTATGCTGACAAAGCTCAAGCACTGGGAGCACTTTCTAATGTCCGATACAAGGGAGGAAACACAAAAACAGGTGCTGTATACACACAATTTCTACACCTTTAGTGTAATAATGTATTTCACTCACTCACTCACTCACTCACTCACTCACTCACTCACTCACGTGTTTTGACTGAATATGTGTATTTGTTATAGCTGGGTGATAATATAAAGCTTATGTGAAATGTATGGATTTATTCATTTGAATGACATTGGTTTATTTTTGTAGAAGTGCGTGCACTGCTACAATGTATAGCTAGCTGTACATGTACTCCATTATTTTGCCTGAAAAAAAAAAAATGACTGAAGGGTACTGTATCCTGGGTGGGATGTACTAAGCGGAAAATGCGGTAAACTCCCTGTTTACCGCATTTTCCTGATGTACTAACCCCCGGCCGGCAGGACAGCGCCGCGGCGGGGTACGCCAGCTTTAGCTGGCGATAGTCCATAGAAGCCTATGGGCTTCTCTCCGCGGCGCTGTGTGAGGGATCCGATCGGATCCCTCCCAGCATGCCCTGCGGCCACCCCCGTCGCCCCATGCATGCGCAGACTGACTCCTGGGGCCGAATCCCGGAAGTCAGGGCTGCCGCTGCGCATCGCGGAGGATAGCTCTTATCGGAAGAGCTGTCCTCCGCAATGCTGATCGCATATGTTAGTACATATGCGATCAGCATCGTGGTGCAGGGCGGCGATGGGCGGCGATGTACATTAGTACATCCCGCCCACTGTCAGAATTAAGAACAGTTAATCTAGGATGCAGCAAGTACACAGGATGATCCTTACATGATTTATTTGTGCGGTTACAGGAAAAGCACTGAAGTTTGTTCGTGATAAGGTCTTGACTGTTGAAAATGGAATGAGAAGATCTGTTCCCAAGGTGCTGGTTGTAGTGACAGATGGAAGGTCTCAAGATGATGTAAAGAAGTCTGCTATGGATATACAGCACTCTGGTGAGCTTGTCTATTCCAAAGGATAATAGAGGTCACTGACACATTCTGTGATTATATGAAGACACAAGGCCACAGATTACAAATCACATATGAGCATAAGTGGAATTAACATTTTATAGGCCTCTAAAAGCCCAAATATATGTTTTGCATTTGTCCCTCAAGTTTTATGTTTTAAAAAACTTTGAGAGCCCCCAATATACAGCATATTGTAGATGAATATGAATGTATCATATATACAAAATGTAACTCCTTAAGTTATTGTATTCCTCAAGTCTTATTTATTTAAGATTACATAGGTTAGTACTCAATTAGTGCAATGTTAAAAATCCAGCATTTTCTTTTTATTGTATAACACTGAGCACAATTTGTGTTCTTCATACTGTAAAACTACAAAACGGACTCTAGATGTATGTGGGTCTTAACTTTGTTCTGTACTCAAAACTATGCTGCACTGTAGGTTGGGCAAATTTAAAATGTGCTGATAGATTAAGATTTGAGAGGGGCGTTTTCAAACGGAAATCTAAATTGCAATGTAAAAACGAAGCTGTCTAACATTTGTGAGCTGCATGCAAAAGCAGCAAATATTCACCCTACATGCAAAAGATCCTTTCAATTATTTGTACCCCTTGCATTGCATCATGGTTTGCTCCAGATACAAAGTAATTTAGGGGGCTATTTATTAATCTGATAATTAGAATTTGTTATCACTGCTGTTCACAGCAATCAGAAATTATCTACTGTCTGGGTGTATTATTAAACACATGCAGTGACAGGGGCTCAGACAGAAGACCAGCCCTGTAATGTGTAAAAGTACCGTATTTGAACTACTAGTCCCTTTAATTTTAGTTTTCGTGGACTTCCACACTACTGCGCATGCATGACTGATGTGGGCTGGACAGAAATCTCCTCTCCTGGTACTTTTTTCATAGTGTAGCCTATAGGCCACAATAGCTAATGCTATCGTCAGATGGTGTTAGCTACCAGGCCAAGCTCTGGAATTGTTTGCATCCTAGAGTTTGTTAAATATGTCAAGAAGGCCAAAGCCAAGGATTTATATCCCATAACTTGGCTGCATTATGGTAAAATGGAGCTACCACTAAAATTATATGAATGATAAAATAACCGGGGTTTGCTAATCTCAGAATAGGTGGAGTTACAAATAAAACATGTGAACATTTCTCTTTATATTTCTGATTAACATTTGGTCTAGTTACATATACTTATTATAATACTTTCTAGATATTGTTTCATATTGCGTAACATAAACTTAGCTAATTTGAAATAACTACAGCTCCATTTCCAAAACATTTTAGTTATAAATGGATGGAAATAGTATATTAATCAAAACATAAATGAGCCTTTTAGTCATTTTGGACTTAATGAGACCTTTAAAAATATAGACGAGCCATAGATAAAGTGGACGGAGATTATGGTGTCCCATTTACTAAACCTTGGAGAAAGGTAAAGTGGATGGAGATAAATTACCAGCCAATCAGCTCTTACCTGCCATTTCACAGGCTGTGTTTAAAAAATGACAGGAGCTAATTGACTGGCACTTTATCTCTCTCCAAGGGTTAGTACATAAACCCCTAAATTCCTCTCAAAGGGAGGAATGTATCAATACTTCTAAAAGTGTGTTAAGTAAAGTAAAATGGGTGAAACTTTAAGTAAAATAAGATTTATTTATAAATGAGTTGGCCCAATAGTAATATCCTTATTACCGTTATGGAGCTGCAATGATTCTGCAGTTACCTATTGTTTTGTACCTTATATATGCATTTTGCTAAAGTATACAGAGATACACACAGACAACAGTAGTTATACACAAAACAGGTCAAGCTCCAGATGTGCAGAGCTAGTGAGTATGTGGGATAAGAGAGGCTAAACGTTTGCTATTAAACAGTTCTTACTGGAAGGAATTCCCTGATGATTCCAATATCTTGTGTCATTTTCAGGTTTTAGCGTCTTTGTGATTGGAGTGGCTGATGTGGATTACAGTGAACTTAGAAATATAGGCAGCAAACCAAGTGAGCGCCATGTTTTTATCGTTGATGACTTTGATGCCTTTGAGAAGATTGAAGATAATCTCATTACCTTTGTGTGTGAGACAGCGACTTCAAGTAAGTCACCAAACCATGCTTGCTTACACAATTCCATGCTTACTTGCAGAATTCTGAGAACTTTATTTAAACATTGGATTAACACCTGAATGATCTAAAGGATCCAGAAACATTTTCTCCAGGAATAACTTTCAAATATTTAACTGTACAAATAAATGAGGAGAAATTGGGCTAATGGGTCCTATGGATCTGGCAAGTATCAGGGCAATTCCCCGTTTTGCTGTTGGCTGGGTAACGGTATTGGGGAAATCCAACATGTTGGAAATCCTTGATTCGCCAGTTCCAACCAAAAAATGATTGGGAGCGATGACTCAGGGATTTATTAACCTGTTTTTTTTACCAATTTTCCATCTATGTTATAAAACATAAGCACAAATTAGAACATATTACTTTGTGTAGATGTTGTTAAGGTTACAGTCAAGGTAATAGGCCAACCCTATTTAACTACCCAAACTTTACTGATCCATTTTTATACTAAATATGTATACCTTTTTAGATATTTGACATAGCTATATAAACTGTACATATCCACAGCATATATTTGTATTTTGTGTTGATAGTATCTCGTACTTATGTCCACTTAAACTTGGAGAGGCAGGTCAGAGTGTTCAATATAATTTGGTATGGGTTACCTGAAATTTGTTTTGTAATCTGTCTGGCTCCATTGTTCCTCCTGTGACCACTAAAGGATACATTTATATGCATATATATTATTTAGAAAGTTATAGTAATGACAGATGCTCATATTGGCCTCAATCCACAGGAGTGCACAGTCTATTCTCATCCGTCTGCAACTAAAACTTGTGGTAACTGTGGACAATTAAATTTGATCAGAATTTTTCAAATCCAATATTTTGCTAGAAATGCATCCACTAGAATTTTTCAAGGGATATAGGGGTCTATTTCCTCAGCCTTGGAGAGAGGTAATATAGACGGAGATAAAGTACCAGCCAATCAGCTCCTAACTGCCATTTTACAGACTGTGTTTGAAAATTGAGCTGGTTGGCTGGTACTTTATCTCCATCCACTTTATCTCTCTCCAAGGCTTAGTAGATAGACCCCAGAGTCCTGGAGCAAGGTAACAGAAATGCTGTCTGAGGACTGTAAAGGAAGTATAGGTAGACTACAGTCCAGAAAATAAATGCACAAAACAAGTGGCCATGCTCCCTCCCTCTTACATCTGATCAACTTGGGCCTGATTGTTAACTGGACTTAAGTGGGTTTGCTTATGAATCTCTCAGATTTCAACATATTGCGCATGCACCACAGAAAGACATAAGCAACCGTGCATATGCCGGAACAGGCATACTCACTCACACAGATGGAAATCATGAGTGTGGATGGAATGATTACACCACTCTTTCCGAAAAATGGGCATTTTTATGCAGCAACAGTGCCGCGACCATGCAGATGGACAGAAGTGTTGCATCTAGTGGAAGTGCCATAGGACTGTCATGGGCATGTAAGACATCTTCTGTAACATTCAGATGTAGATGGGTTTCCGATTGGTGGGTACATGATACTGATAATGATAGTTGCAGGTGCAGTGGGCAGGTTGGCATTCCAAATGTAGATGCATAAATTCTCAGAATACACTGGTGGATTCTCGAGTAGCTTAACCAACTTAACTGGCATGGTCAGATTTCATGCAACTGCGCCATCCCACCCTGTCCCCCCGTTTTTGACAAGGAGATCCGTTCTGCAGATGTGCATAATATAATGTTTAAATATTTAAAAAAACTTTTTCAACTTTATTAAATAAAATACATTTTAAAAAACAATGTTGTTAACGCTTTTGAAGGGAAAAATCGTCAGTGATTAAGCTTGTAAGGGGTACATTTACTAAGCAGTGATAAAAGCGGAGCCAGTGGAGAACCAATCAGCACTGAAGTAACATCTATAATTTGCATACTATAAAATGATACAGAACTGCTGATTGGTTGATGGGGAAATTTCTCCACTGGCTCACTACTCCGCTCTTATCACTGCTTAGTAAATGTACCCCTAAGTGAGCTGTCACGGCTGTATGGAAAAGTGGTTGCCGAATCAACCCCTTTGCTAGAATGTATATCAATATAACAATCAGGCATTCCTAACAATCAGGCGTTTCCTACACTTCATTCCATGATGAATATGTATTTTCAAATTAATTCACCAAATTGTTATGGTATTAATTATGCTTTTCTTATTGACAGGTTTAGTTGTTTATTCAGTGCTGCTTGCTTCAAAATAAGTTCAAAATAAGTTGAATACTTTGACACTGCCAGATATGAAGTTTATTTTCTTTACTTTTCTTTATTTTCTTTACTTCCGCTCCTTTAGAAACATATTATCCCTCTGAATTAGGCTGCAGATTAGACAAACAGACAGAAATCCTCAAAAACATTTGAATCAATAGTTCAATTACAATAGAATAGGGTCACACTGACCTTTCTCCCTAAGCACACGCCAAAGGAATGTTACAACAAAAGCGCCCAAATGAAAGTTGAGCTTTTCTTCTAGGAATTTCAAACATGCCAAAAAAACTTTTATCAAACCCAACTTCATAATAAATGATACATCTGGAAATGAGTGCCAGTAACAAGAACACTTTGTGTCCTTATGTAAGCAGAGCTTCCATTTGCATTGTGACCAATATTACCTATCTTATAACTTTTCAGAGTGTTAGCAATAAGCATAACACCAAAAGGTACATCATGTTATCCATGTCATGCTTCATGTTTATGGGAGGCTGAAATACCATTATAATGTCCAATCAATAATTAATATATTAACACAATTATTATTGTCAATTCATAGATGTATTCACCTTGTGAATGTTTATTTTCTAGCCTGTCCACTTATTTACCTGGATGGATACACATCACCAGGTAAGGGTTCTTTTTCGTATACTGTCATAGACAAATTGGAGTTCGTACTCTTTGGGCAGTGTACTCACACTTATGGTTCTCTCTAAGGCTTCAGGATGCTGGAAGCTTACAACCTCACAGAGAAGTCTTTTGCATCAGTCAAAGGTGTTTCCATGCTACCCGGTTCTTTCAATAGCTTCCCTGCATATAATATTCAGAAAGATGCCTTCCTCTCTATACCTACCTCGTAAGTAAATGTGCTATTTACATGATGGAATGAGGATGCTATTTACAGTACATGATGGAGTGATGCTTTACCTTCTGGAACACTGATAGTTCAGCATTATAGATGAGACAGTGGTTAGCATTGTTATTTTTCATGCACTGCACCTGTCAGTGGTGCCGAGAGAGGGGGGAGAGAGTGCTAATTACAAAGGCCCAGGTCTGATGGAGGGACCAAGTGGGGGCTCAACTCCCCTCCATAACTGGCAGCTGCTGCATTTTTTCACCTCAGCCCAGCTGAGCAGCAGTGTGGTCAGGGAGGCACTTAAAATACAATTTTTTTCTGTATTTTATTTTAGGGTGCATGACCACGCTACATGCCTCCTGTGATTAGGCCACGCCCCCTCTAAAGTACCTGGGCCCCGCTAGGCTTTCTACTGCCCTGCACCTGTTGCCTTGATTCTGACTTTGTGCCATCTGTGCTCTGCATGTTTGTTGTACATTTGTACATTGCATTGGTATCTCTATACTGCTGCTGTCTATATTGGTATCTCTATACTGCTGCTGTCTATATTGGTATCTCTATACTGCTGCTGTCTATATTGGTATCTCTATATTGCTGCTGTCTATATTGGTATCTCTATATTGCTGCTGTCTATATTGGTATCTCTATACTGCTGCTGTCTATATTGGTATCTCTATACTGCTGATGTCTATATTGGTATCTCTATACTGCTGCTGTCTATATTGGTATCTCTATATTGCTGCTGTCTATATTGGTATCTCTATACTGCTGATGTCTATATTGGTATCTCTATACTGCTGCTGTCTATATTGGTATCTCTATTCTGCAGCTGTCTATATTGGTATCTCTATACTGCAGCTGTCTATATTAGTATCTCTATACTGCAGCTGTCTATATTGGTATCTCTATACCGCTGCTGTCTATATTGGTATCTCTATACTGCAGCTGTCTATATTGGTATCTCTATACCACTGCTGTCTATATTGGTATCTCTATACTGCTGCTATCTATATTGGTATCTCTATACTGCTGCTGTCTATATTGGTATCTCTATACTGCTGCTGTCTATATTGGTATCTCTATACTGCTGCAGTCTATATTGGTATCTCTATATTGCTGCTGTCTATATTGGTATCTCTATATTGCTGCTGTCTATATTGGTATCTCTATATTGCTGCTGTCTATATTGGTATCTCTATACTGCTGCTGTCTATATTGGTATCTCAATACTGCTGCTGTCTATATTGGTATCTCTATACTGCTGCTGTCTATATTGGTATCTTTATACTGCTGCTGTCTATATTGGTATCTCTATATTGCTGCTGTCTATATTGGTATCTCTATACTGCTGCTGTCTATATTGGTATCTCTATACTGCTGCAGTCTATATTGGTATCTCTATATTGCTGCTGTCTATATTGGTATCTCTATACTGCTGCTGTCTATATTGGTATCTCTATACTGCTGCTGTCTATATTGGTATCTTTATACTGCTGCTGTCTATATTGGTATCTCTATATTGCTG
This sequence comes from Pseudophryne corroboree, assembly GCF_028390025.1. Lineage (NCBI taxonomy): Eukaryota > Metazoa > Chordata > Amphibia > Anura > Myobatrachidae > Pseudophryne > Pseudophryne corroboree. Next base: position 419,520,993 of record NC_086447.1, on the reverse strand, counting down.
CTGTCTATATTGGTATCTCTATACTGCTGCTGTCTATATTGGTATCTCTATACTGCTGCTGTCTATATTGGTATCTCTATACTGCTGCAGTCTATATTGGTATCTCTATATTGCTGCTGTCTATATTGGTATCTCTATACTGCTGCTGCTGCTGCTATCTATATTGGTATCTCTATATTGCTGCTATCTATATTGGTATCTCTATACTGCTGCTGTCTATATTGGTATCTCTATACTGCTGCTATCTATATTGGTATCTCTATACTGCTGCTGTCTATATTGGTATCTCTATATTGCTGCTGTCTATATTGGTATCTCTATACTGCTGCTGTCTATATTGGTATCTCTATTCTGCAGCTGTCTATATTGGTATCTCTATACTGCAGCTGTCTATATTGGTATCTCTATACTGCTGCTATCTATATTGGTATCTCTATATTGCTGCTGTCTAAAATTGGCTGTGATGTGTGTGTACCTGGAGTAGGGTAATCTTAGCTTTTAATTCACTCAAGTGTTAATATTGTTTCTAAGTGATGTAGATTAGAAAATACAATATTTCAGGTAATCATGATGTATCATTTGTGTAAGAGAAAAAGTCTCTGTATTCCTTGTGTATTTCTTTGGGTGGCTTGTAAAAGAATGTAAAATGTGCAGCTCAGTGACAGATGTCATTTGTAAACAGAGAACTGCATCCTGAAGGATTGCCACATTCCTACACTATCATCTTATTATTCCGCCTGCTCCCGGAAACTCCCAATGAGCCATTCTCTATATGGCAGGTTACAGACAAGAGTTATAAGCCTCAGGTCGGAGTGACTCTGGATGGTGAGTATATTTGCTTTTAACCTTGCATAAACTGTTCTTTAGTTTTACTAGTTTCCTGCAGCTTTGGTGTTTCCACATCAAGGAGAGAGTGTCCTGATCACTTTGCTTTTGTACCTGTAAGATAGTAAGATACTGTATGCATCAAGCCTCTTAAAGCCATAAATCCAATGAAAGCAAACAATAGCTATTTGCTGTTTATCAAAGGAAGAAACCATCTCCGGTGATAGCTTGATATTGCCAATTAAAGTACCACCATCACTCCATCTCAGGATGGTGATAGTGACAAGCAGTGAAGGAAGGATATTTATAGAATCTGCAGGATAATGCACATAGGAGACCTTGCACTGACCTTGTATTGTACTGCCTTTATAGATGGGATGCTGAGCACCCTTCAACTGACCTGCATTTGTTGTTATTGATCAGCTGAGCCAGAAAAGATTTTCTATTACCTCAGGAAGAATAGTAACTCTTTCCTTTGGGCCATGACAGTTTCTGAATAATCTGATACTGATACGCTGTACAAAAAACACATTGGGAGATAACAGAATTGCTGTTAACACTAATATTTTAGATGGTATCCGCTTGGATGGTCGACCATGTTATGGTCGACAGTCATTAGGTTGACCACTATTGGTTGACTTTGACATGGTCGACATAGACACATGGTCGACACATAAAAAGTCGACATGAGTTTTTCACAATGTTTTTCTTTTGTGGAACTTTTCCATACTTTACGATCCACGTGGACTACAATTGGGAATAGTAACCTGTGCCGAGCGCAGCGTTAGCAGAGCGAGACACCGTGCCCGAAGCATGGCGAGCAAAACGAGCCATGCAAAGGGACACGGTGCACTAATTGGGGTTCCCCGTCACTTTGCGAAGAAAACGACACCCAAAAAAGTAAAAGAAAATCATGTCACCTTTGCACGTGTCGACCATTTTCATGTGTCGACCATTTGTCTATGTTGATCATGCCAATGTCAACCAACAGTGGTTGACCTAATGACTGTCGACCATAACATGGGCGACCATTCATACCGGAACCATTTTAGATAACTAGGGATCTTTCAGATGTCAGATCAATGTACAGTAGTTCTGTTCACTTTTGTTAGAGGAAAAGGCAGAATTATACTTTACCATATCCCTGCCCTATTTAAAGTGATACACTGAGTTACCAGTGCTTGGACCATTTGCCTGGCAACTTTTGGCCACCATCTTTGCAGCTTTCTCTTGTCACTGTTTTCTAGTTCTTGTCTATGTATGCATTCACCCCCTGTAATGTCACTTGCATAAAGGATTTAGCTGTAAACATCTGTTTAATAGTCATATAATATTGTAACATGCTTCTGTTTGCCTGTTTGCCATCCTATTTAGCAGTGGCATAAGTTCGTCACAGTTGCCCGGAGGCAAGATAAATATTGGTGCCCCCCCCTATTTCCTATATTAAGATAAGTGTGTGTGTGTGTGTGTGTGTGAGTGTGTGTTTGTGTGTGTGTGTGTGTGTGTGTGTGTGTGTGTGTGTGTGTGTGTGTAGTATTCTGAAAAAGATATATATACTGTATTTATACATTTAATTGTCTTTTATTTTAAATCACACATTTCTTAGCAGTCATACCCAGGATTAGAACCCATGTCCTGTTACACTAACAGCAGACACTTTACTGATAGAGCTATTTGCTCCTGTAGAGGAAGCATGAGAATGCTAACTATATGAAGTTACGTGTAATTGTCAGAGAAGTATCTTCATATAGTTAAAATTCTCATATTTCCTATACAGGAGCAAATAGCTTCATCAGTAAGGTGTCTGCTTCCAGTGTAATAGGTTGTGGTTTCTAATCCTGGGTGTGATACTTGTAAAATGTGTATATTCAGTATAATAAAGTGGGTGTGATTTGTAAGGTGCGGGGACCAGTGAGGAAGTCGGCCACTGAAAAGATAGCGGCAGCTATCAATTAACTTAATTCAATGGTGTCACAGAATGGGAGGAGAGGTGCCCCCCTCAGAGCAGGAGCCCGGCGGCAGATGACTCCGTTGCCTCCCAGAGTTCTGCCTCTGCTACTTAGCTGACAACAGTGCAGGTCTGAATAAAAAAAGACAGTACCTACGGTAAATGATGTCCTTGGTAGTTAATAAAATAATAATAGGGTTCATGAATACAATCCATAAAATGGCTTTCTCGGTGTCTGTCCTATTTAATAATTTACTATACTTTTCACAGCAATATATATCTTGTTTCACCAAATATGTTGCTACAGTAGTTCACCAGCAGTGAGCGTTATCTGGTCGATTCACTAGCCTTACTGTTCACACGTGGGTTTTCGCTCTATAATAAATAGGCCCCAGGAGTTTATTTTCTTGTACATATATAATGTACAGTACTTGCAAGGACAAAACTCCCATCTCTGCAACATCTTAATATGAGAGAATAAGTTTAAAAGTGAGATTTGGGAAAATAAAAGAAGAGGAAATGTTTGAGGAGAAACACTGTTTAATGCACTAAAAGTGACTTTATTATTTGATTAATGTTGTAATAGCAATACTCCTGTAGTTATTAATATATTTTTAGCATTTGGCATTATTTTAGCATGTTCATGAATGAAAGGTAAATAACAAAATCAGTGCAAATCTGTCTCCAGGATCCAAGAAATCACTTTCATTCTTCAACAAGGGAGCGTCAGGAGATACTCAGACAGTGACATTTACTGGTGATGAAATAAATAAACTCTTCTATGGGAGCTTCCACAAGGTAAGCTATGTGCATATGTATCGAATACAGTATATATATTAGTTGATTTGGAAAAACAAATCCTTATTTGTTTGGTGATATATAATCTTATATGTGCATGAATAACAGCTAATAAATAATTTAGTTTAGCAAATGTTACCTTATTATTTCTCCATTTCATTGCATACTTTATTTTACAGTCACACATATATTATACATTAGTGCTTTGGTCAGTATAAACCTACTTATTATACTGCAAATCTTCCAGATTTCTCTCCCCAGTAACAACTGAAAGCTGCAGGGTATATATCAGTCTCTTAGAAGACTAGCTAAACATTCTCATCCAGTTTAGGGGATCAGTTGACATAAAAACTTAGGTCACCTGCATTCCACAATGTAATAGATTTTATGGAACTTCCTGTCTCGCCCCACCAGACTCTCGCCCACCCTCCAATTTGTCAAGCACTCTATAAACCCTCTTCTTCATTATGGCTAACCTTATTCCAATTTCAGTCTTCTCCGCCTCCATGCGATACCTGCCACATCCACTTGTGCTTCACTTTCTCCAATTATCTCTGTCCTGCCCCAGCCCTCTAGATTGTAAGCACTCAAAAGCAGGAATCCCGCTATCTCTTGTGTGTATCTCCTTTGTCTATCTCATTGGTAATTGCTATGTCTTTATGAATAACTGAGATTTATATGGTTTATAGTGCTGACTTGTGGTGATGCAGAATGTGTGGTGCAAGACAAAAACAACAATGGAGATGATTTTGGATCAAACAGAATTTGTAGTAAAAATATGAAATCTTTGCTGTATGTGAGACATAGAAAGTGGCAATATCAGTAGCTCTGCGTGGACATTGTAACATATGCAGGACACCCTCATCTTCTTCACATCTACTAGATGCACTGTTGTGTCTCAGCACTTCCTGAGACATGGCAGTACTGTGATGTATGCTCAATGGGCCATCAAGATGGGTGGGTACTAAATCAAATATTTTTAGTTTCTAGAGCACTTCAAAAATGACCACCCATGTTTACATTTTGACCTTTTATTTATTTAAATGTTTTTACATTTGGTAGAAAAAGAAGTAAAAGCTATATGAAGGCACATGCTGTTTGACCGCTCTCTGCTTTTGCCCTGTAAATCTCCCCATGTTGGTTTTATAAATGAAAAAGAACTTGACAATATGATATAGTACATATCCCTCTAATTGTTTTCGATTGTTAGTCTTCCAGAGAAAGATAATGAGTTTAAACTTGGCCTGGAAAGAATATTTCTGGCGTAGACTAGTGGATTTTATGGATAGCTGCTTTTTAGCTGCTGAATTTGGGATGTCACTTACTGCTGGGAAATGTTTGGCTTCATTCTAAAGATTTAGTGCGATTCTCTTTGAAAGAGAAACTGACTTTATTTTGCATGTTCTAATGAAGCCATGATCTCATTTACAAATAACCTTGTGGAAGTAGTAGTCATTCACTTGATTGAACCATTCATATTTTCCTTTCCTCTTTGTGGTATAGTGTCTTCTGTTCTGTAGATTTTGTATGTGGTTTACTGGCTGCACATTTAATTGTGGAACACAGTAGTTATGGTCAATTTCAGTCGTTTTTCCGAAATTTAGGAATGTGTGTCTTATTTTGTAAAGTCTGTTGTCATGGTGTCAGTGTATACTCATGGTGTCTATTACCATATATTTATGTATTTAATGTCTACAGGTCTCACCAATATGGCTTATGGTATATACTGTGTGCTAAAAATAATTTGAGTTATTTTAACTATTGGTCAGTTTATTCACCGCTATCAATGAATTATGCAATACCAGCCAGTAGAGATGTGTAATATGTCACTTCCGTGAGTGCGTGGGAATGTGATATATGCATAAATAGGGATATTGGAGTCAAGCAATGAAAGTTAAACTTTTATAATTTGCTTATTGGATGTGCATATTTTATGTATTGTCCTGTAGTATACCAGATGCCACAATTTAAGTTGACACTTCTCGGAGTTGCTTTTTTTCTTTATGTATAGGGGAGGTTTAATTAATAATGTTTCAAGCTTCTTACACTCACTTACAAAGCCCTCACCCACTTCTCTCCCACTTACATCTCTGACCTTATCTCCCTTTACACTCCCGCCTGTCCTCTTCGCTCTGCTAATGCTTGCTGACTCTCCTGTCTCTGATTACATCCTCCCACTCCTATCTCCAAGATTTCGCACGTGCTGCTCCCTTTTTCTGGAAATCTCTACCTCTCCCCCTCAGACTCTCCACCTCTCTACAAAACTTCAAGCGGGCTCTCAAGACCCACTACTTCACCAAACCCAGCCGTCTTTCATCCTAAGCCTTATGGGCCCACGCTCACTTTCTACCCCATCTGTGTCACCCCTGTCTGTTAGTGTGTGCCCCTCCCCTTTAGAATGTAAGCTCTCACGAGCAGGGTCCTCTTCCCTCATGTGCTGCTTTTATGTCTCTTACTTAACTTATCTTCTTTTCAATACTCCCCTTGATGGCACCAAATCCTTCAGTTTTCTGCCACCCTGATACTTATTTCAGTGCTGTTTACTGATGCAGATATGTTTATTTACCCTGTACTTGTCCTATATTGTATTGAACTGTAAGTCACTGTCTTCATGTTTTGCTTATTTGTTTAATCTGTAATTGGGCGCTGTGGATCCCATGTGGCGCCATATAAATAAAGGATAATAATAATAATAATAATAATAATAATAATAATATGGGTCTTTTCCCTTCTTCCTTCCGCTCCTCTTTACCATAACTGTACACATGTAGTGATTTCCCCCTCCCCCCCAAAAATAAATAAATAGGGCTACAGTTTTTAATTTCTCTGTTTCTTTGCAAACAATAAACTGAAGTCACAAAGTACTGCTTTTCATATATTTTGCCCTATATCTCATTCTTGAATGTGGGCCATCTCTGGTCCACCTCAGATGCTCCACAATGGGGTAGAATTGAGCTCTGCCACCTAAGAGATTATGGATGACTTCAGGGCAGGGATAAGCAGAAACAACAACTCAGTAGTCCCCAAGGTGACGATGTTGATTATTACCATACATGTGTGGCTTCCCTATGACACAGCTGCACCTTAGACCTCTCCTCCACTGGATAGCCAAGCTAAGTGTCCACACAAGGCAGCACTTGGACGATTTGTAGTTCACCCATTGATATATAGAACCCTACATATATAGAAGCACCAAAGTAATATACTGATAATTAAAATTATATATATATATATATATATATATATATATACACTGCTCAAAAAAAATAAAGGGAACACTAAAATAACACATCCTAGATCTGAATGAATGAAATATTCTTATTAAATACTTTGTTCTTTACATAGTTGAACGTGCTGACAACAAAATCACACAAAAATTATCAAATTTATTAACCCATGGAGGTCTGGATTTGGAGTCACCCTCAAAATTAAAGTGGAAAAACACACTTCAGGCTGATCCAACTTTGATGTAATGTCCTTAAAACAAGTCAAAATGAGGCTCAGTAGTGTGTGTGGCCTCCACGTGCCTGTATGACCTCCCTACAATGCCTGGGCATGCCCCTGATGAGGTGGCGGATGGTCTCCTGAGGGATCTCATCCCAGACCTGGACTAAAGCATCCGCCAACTCCTGGACAGTCTGTGGTGCAGACTGTGGGACAGTCTGTTGGTGGATGAAGCGAGACATGATGTCCCAGATGTGCTCAATTGGATTCAGGTCTGGGGAACGGGCGGGCCAGTCCATAGCATCAATACCTTCGTCTTGAAGGAACTGCTGACACACTCCAGCCACATGAGGTCTAGCATTGTCTTGCATTAGGAGGAACCCAGGGCCAACTGCACCAGCATATGGTCTCACAAGGGGTCTGAGGATCTCATCTCGGCACCTAATGGTAGTCAGGCTACCTCTGGTGAGCACATGGAGGGCTGTGCGGCCCCCCAAAGAAATGCCACCCCACACCATTACTGACCCACTGCCAAACTGGTCATGCTGGAGGATGTTGCAGGCAGCAGAATGTTCTCCTTGGCATCTCCAGACTCTGTCACGTCTGTCACATGTGCTCAGTGAGAACCTGCTTTCATCTGTGAAGAGCACAGGGCGCCAGTAGTGAATTTGCCGATCTTGGTGTTCTCTGGCAAATGCCAAACGTCCTGCACGGTGTTGGGCTGTAAACACAACCCCCACCTGTGAACGTCGGGCCCTCATACCACCCTCATGGAGTCTGTTTCTGATCGTTTGAGTAGACACATGCACATTTGTGGCTTGCTGGAGGTCATTTTGCAGGGCTCTGGCAGTGCTCCTCCTGTTCCTCCTTGCACAAAGGCGGAGGTAGCGGTCCTGCTGCTGGGTTGTTGCCCTTCTACGGCCTCCTACACGTCTCCTGATGTACTGGCCTGTCTCCTGATAGCACCTCCATGCTCTGGACACTGCGCTGACAGACACAGCAAACCTTCTTGCCACAGCTCGCATTGATGTGCCATCCTGGATGAGCTGCACTACCTGAGCCACTTGTGTGGGTTGTAGGGAGGTTATACAGGCACGTGGAGGCCACACACACTACTGATCCTCATTTCGACTTGTTTTAAGGACATTACATCAAAGTTGGATCAGTCTGTAGTGTTTTTCCACTTTAATTTTGAGTGTGACTCCAAATCCAGACCTCCATGGGTTAATAAATTTGATTTCCATTGATAATTTTTGTGTGATTTTGTTGTCAGCACATTCAACTATGTAAAGAACAAAGTATTTAATAAGAATATTTCATTCATTCAAATCTAGGATGTGTTATTTTAGTGTTCCCTTTATTTTTTTGAGCAGTGTATATATATATATATATATATATATATATATTTCTCCAGCTCCGGCACTCCGCTGACATGTGTAAAATTACTGCGCCCGGTGCCTTCCACATAACAGCCTGGACGGCTGGACGTCATATACTCCTCCACTGGCGGCACTCCAAGGCTATGAAAAGATGACAGCCGACTGTTGTCATCTTTTCATAGCCTTGGAGTGCCGCCAGTGGAGGAGTATATATATATATATATATATGTATATATATATATATATATATATATATATATATGTATTTGTATTTTAACAATGTTACTGTAAAAAATATAAAAGTGTGATGATCTGTGCTTTAAAATTGCCATGGAACTACTCTATGACTTCTAATGTCACTACTCTGAAAACTAGAGACTGCTTTATCCCATGAAATAAATGATATATTTGCTTAGTCAGTGAGTTCTGATGTCATAACTGCGCTATAAATCATGGGCTTATACAGGAAGGCTCATGCCAATTATGCTTGGCTAGACACACACACAGAGCCAAAGCATGAATAAGAGGCCAACATTTTAGGATCTTTATATGTCTCAATGTTTTATATTGTGATGGCTGTTTCTATAGTTACTAAAAAGATTAAATACAAAGTGATCCTCAATTCTAAGAAGTTGGTGACAAAACACTAAATAAATGATATATCAGTCTCTTGGAGGATTTGTCTTTGGCTTATTGGGATAAAAACCATAAATGTCCCCATAGCGCAATGTCACACTCATCAACGCTCAGTGAATTTGTGCTTATCCACAGAAGCCTGTAACGTGCTGCATATTGCTTTTATTATACCCATTAAAACTTAGTTTCCACAAAAATACCTTTGAGTAACCCTTTAAATAAAAAAATGTTTAAGCATATCCTATATATATAACCAAGGAAATGGCAAGGGCTGCTTTTAACAAAGTACTTGTAGGAAAAAAAAAACTTCATTTGAACTTCATGCCAAGTATTTCAAAATCGTTTTGGTAACTGGGGCAGGAATTTGATCTTACTTTGCGTTACTGCCAGCAGAATATGTTATCAGAAGCCTGCATTTACAGATCTCCTTTCTGTACTCACAAGAAAGAACACTGACAATAAAATAGGTTTTATTGAAATATCAGTAATATGTAATAGTGACTCATGAATCACAGAGAAACAGATCATGATAAACTTACAGTGATGATTGGGAAGCAGTTTAAGAATGCATTCTTTTAACATATTAAAGTGGGATGTAGTTAGCTTGTTGGCAAGAAAAATGTGTTTTTATGCCCAAATTTGTGCATATGATGTGTAATCAGAGGAAAATTAAGATGTTAATGTATGAATGAAATGTTTTACTTTAATTACCACTAAAATGCAATATTGTGCACTGGTGAATGATGCTAATAATTACGGACTAGATGCGCGTAAAACCAACAATGAAAATTGCTTTGCCCACATGCATTATTTTTCATAAACTACCATCCTCCTCTGCATCCAAAACAAACCTTAATTACAGAAAAATATAACACAGCCTTAAGGCTAAATAACTGACCTATTTAGTGAAACAACAACAAAAAAAAAAACCAAACAGGTAGATCAGTGCATGTAATGGACAAACTAAGCTCAATAGCCATTACCCGCAGATTTATTGTTGATGTAGGTAACATTTTCAGCCAACCACCCACCTAACTTGCTTTAGCCTTTAACTAAAGTTGCTTCAGTCGTTGTTCTTTGCAATATCATTATAAATAAATTGAGTATAAATGAATGCATATTATAAAATAAAAACAAATGTGCTTACATAAAAGGACAATTTTTTCAACCATTTTTCCTGGAATTGAATCCTTTTGGCAAGGGCAGAAAGAAAAATAAGAAGGCTGCTATTTTAATTTTATATATAATATATATATTAATATTACACAATACAACACAGATGTAGATGTATTAATTTGTGTAGTATTTAGTTTATGACCAAAATATGACATGACATAACAATACAGTCATCTGGCAGTAATAATGGTTATGCCTCAAGATTGCTTGTAATAAGAAATATAGAAAGGCTATTCTTTTGGCGAGCATACTATGCTAATTAGATTTTATTGCATATGGTGTTAATTACATTTTGAAGCCAGGCATGTTCAAACAATTTAATTGCATAATTAAATGCATGTAGCAGAAAGGGTGGCCGGCAGCACATGTTGGAGTAGACTTACAAAAGTATTAATTACACAGGTACTGTAGAAGAGAGATCATTGGTCATTGTATAATTTGTGTAGGATGTGAGGTTTATTGTTTTATGCATGCATTAAAGAAACACTACTGCGTGAAAATAATAGTATTCAAAAAATACAGTACATTCATTTTATAAGCCTATGCATACATCATTTTTAAATAATTGTACATGTATATTAGTAGTGAAAATGGCTTTCTTAAGCCCTCACTATTGTGTATAGGCAAGCTTAGCAGAAGAAAGCAGCAATAACTATCAAAAAGGGGTTGGGTCTGTGCTATGACTGCTGGGATCCCATCAGTCAGCATACCGACACCGGGATCCCAGCAGTCAGCATACCGACACTGGGATCCCGGCAGCATAATGTTGGTACGGGGGAGGGGGGGAGCGCAACAAAGCCCCTTGCGGGCTTGCTGCACTCACCACGCAGCGGGCTCGGTGGGTCGCTGCTCTCGTCACAGGTTCTATTCCCGCTCTATGGGTGTTGTGGACACCCACGAGTGGTAATAGCCCCTGTGGGTTGGTATTCCGGCGACCGGCATTTTCAGCGCTCAGGATTCCGGCATCGGCATGGTGACCGCTGGGATCCCAAGTGTTGGTCACATGACCGCATCCCACAAAAATAATATCTATTTATAATGATAATGTACTATAATAATGGTGAACATATCATTAATTCATTATATTGAAATTTTTTTATATCAATATAACAATATCCTTTTATCTATAATGTGTGGCTATAAAAACAAATACTATACATACTAACCATTCTGAGAGATCATTTGGTAACTTAATATCAGATAATTCTGGGAAAATGTTAGTAGCCTCCAATTACTTTTTTTTATGTTGTATGTATATTTGTACAAATAATGAGCATTTGTCTCTAATGTCAACGTTTTCAGGTTCACCTTGTGGTATCACCAAAGTTTGTGAGAATATATGTTGATTGCAATGAAGTGGTGGAGAAAGAAATTAAAGAACCTGGTAACATTTCAACAGATGGCTATGAAGTGCTTGGAAAACTAAAGGGTGACAAAAAATCTGCTCCAGTAAGTAACTTTCGTACCACTGAAATAATAAACCGGCAACAGAATTCTCAATGGGGTTCAGTCATCAACGGGTCAGCCTCTTAACAGATACAATGGACAGGCATGACTTTATTGGAAAATTAGTCCGAAACGTCATTTCTTACTGCTGTGAATGTATACTTTACCTTTTATGCAAACATAAATAAATAGATGCCTAGACATACACCTATCCTCAGATCACGCCAACTACCCCCGTTTGATGCGTCACAGACTTTTGCTATTTAGCTCCGCCAGCACATTAATCCGATGTGCCTAGTACACTAAAATTTAGCAAATGTACCACAATGGAGCAATAAGTAACAAAGTTGAAAAGTACACAATACAGGTCTGATATGAGTGACCTGCTCCAATCTTTATTATTCTTTATCTGCTTTTTTATGCCAGTTGCTTTTCAACAAAATAACCAATCTTAAGTACCTACAGTAGTACACTATTTTTGTACTAAGATGCAAAATTGAGGAAATTGTACACAATACAGGAATGGAAACAGGCATCTCATGCCACATAGCACAAATAGTATAGGTGTATAAGAAGGATACAACAGAATGTTTTTACTCCTTTGAGTAAATTGAAACACATGTTTGTTATTCTATAGAGTACTGTAGCTTTTTTTTATTAAGGCTATTCAATATTCATCATTAAACCACATTGCCAGTTGACAACCTTATATGAGATCATCTTATGCTCATTTTGAGATCTACGATTGCTGCACTCTATTACAATGAACTTTAAAGAGCATATGAGTGCACAAGACCCCCTGAAAGAAAAGCACTGTCTTATTTCCATGTGTACTGCGTTGCTCTATATCAGGCTGGGCCAACCTGTGGCTCTCCAGATGTTGTGAAACTGCACAACCCAGCATGCATTGCCACAGTTTTAGCATTTCCTAATAGCAAAACTGTTGCAAGGCATGATGGGACCTGTAGTTTTATAACAGCTGGAGAGCCACAGGTTGGCCAGGCCTGCTCTATATCTTACTACTTTCATTGTTTGATAACACTGACAAGATAAGACAACACAGCTTTGAAGATGACTGATTACTGTCACTTTTGAATTTTCAGGACATCTATCGCGCATACACGATTATATAAGTGCCCTCGTATTGTCTTATGTGCCACTATGTAAATATGGAGGTTCTGGGACAAAATTAGTATTTGGAATATTTTGGCAATATTTCAAGTTCCCAAATAGTAGTGACAAAGGCTTTTGTAAACTTTTCTTTGAGTCACATCAACTACAACCAGTACAATCAGTTTAATAATGGGGAGCCTTGCCAAACAAGTAGAACTTAAATTCATTTATGACATGACATCATACTTTGTAATTGACTACAGATGTTCATTTGTAATCTGTTCAACTGTGGATGCTAAGCAAATGTCCTGAAATGTCTGATCAAGAAATACACAAATGACATGACAAATAAACAAGTTTCTTGTTCCCAGTTTCTGCTCCAGATGTTTGACATTGTATGTACTGTAACCTGGACGAGTCGGGATAGATGTTGTGATATTCCTGCAATGGTAAGTCTAGAACAAATATTGTTGCAAGAAGTGATCCTATCCTACTGATGTAATGCATGCTATTTGCTTAGTGGAGCCTTACAGTAAAAATTACTTATTTTTAAAATGTTTATGGTTCCCCTAGGCCTCAGTGGAACTTCTCCAAATGACTTTGTTGGTAAGGAGGCAGCATTCTCTTGGACCTGGGAGTCTGGCGTTGGATATGACTTCATAGCCAAGTGCCACACTCCCAGAGTAATGCTGACATGGCAGAGCTGTAGCCTGTACTTTCACATATAAGAAACTGCTGGCTGCTTCTCATCAAATTTTCATGGCAGATCAGAACCAGTTTACCCATCTAGACTGCCCTAAACACGTGTATATGCACACACTATTGTAGGGTTGAATTTTTTTTGTAATCTACTAGTATATTTTTGGAGTGTGGGAGGAAACCGGAGCACCAGGAAGATACTCAAGCATGGGGAGAATATACAAACTCCACACAGTTGGGGCCATAGTGGGAATCAAACCCATGACCTCTGCTGTGAGGCAGTAATGCTCACCATTACACCATCTGCACTGAACAAAATTCTGCTTTATATTAGTGGCTGGCATGTATGTGGGGTCATTAAAAAGCTGCGTGGGGGTCACCAAATAATAGTGTACCTCTGGGTTCTCTCAATCTCTCTATATGCTTCTAAAATATTTCTTTTTCGATTCCGTCTGCATTTTGCCATTTTAACATAACATTGGTCACTAGTGAGCTGGTCTAAATACTAGGAATAGTGTCATTTATAATGCTTTTATACTTGCATATCACAATATTTCAGCTTCCATGCAAGTAATAAATACATTAAAATATGGTTTGATAAGCATAAGCTATGCATGGGCAGACTAGATGGGGCAAGTGGCTCTTATTTGCTGTCAAAATTCTATGTCTCTTTGTATTCTTAGGCCTTCATTTACCAATTGAAGCATTTGTAAGCTGCCGTTTCCTCGCATTTTACAAATTTAATATTGTAATCTCAGTCAATTGAAAGCACACTTGGCTTTACACTGACTGCAAATGTTTAAAATGTTTCACCTCCAACCGCCTGGAAGCGGTGGCTTACAAAAGCCATTCTTGCTAATTAAAGGCTTAAAAAAATAAATGACATAATTAATAGGATGTCCTTCCCCTTTGCTAGGTTTTATATAAGGGATGTAATCATGTTACTGGCTGTCTATATATCGACGACGGAATTCTGACCGCTACAAATTCCGTCAATCGGCATGCCGACTAACAGGAACTATTCCCACTCGTGGGTATCCACAACACCAATAGAGTGGGAATAGAACCTGTGTTGAGCGCAGCGAGCCCGCAAGGGACTTCGTAGTGCTCACCCCCTGCTGGCAATCTGGCGTCGGTATGCTGACCGCCGGGATCACCACCACCGCTCACCCAATACCAACTCTTATATAATCCATGCCTCCAATTATGAGCAAGACATCTTATTAATAATAATAATAATAATAAAAATAATAATGAGCATTTATTGTTTCCTGCCAAATGTCAACTGAGCATTAAGTGGAAGTGGGGTCTTTCAATCACAGAAGTGCCAAGCACCCTTTGTTACATAAGTCATTATTTGAGTATTTGTTCAGGCTCCAATCCCTGCAGTCACAGTATACAACAAATAACCTATAAGGTGAAGAGATGATCTGAAAACGCAAGCAGTTAGTCTGTATGTGTGTGTGTGTGTGTGTGTGTGTGTGTGTGTGTGTGTGTGTGTGTATGGATGAGTTTACAGTACAATTACTTTCTCCAGAGGGCACCGGAGCAACTTGTGACTGCGTAAGGGTGATTGCCGATCCAAATACAATGTATTTTATATATATATATATATATATATATATATATATATATATATATATATATATATATATATTTCTCTGACGTCCTAGTGGATGCTGGGAACTCCGTAAGGACCATGGGGAATAGCGGCTCCGCAGGAGACTGGGCACAAAAGTAAAAGCTTTAGGACTACCTGGTGTGCACTGGCTCCTCCCCCTATGACCCTCCTCCAAGCCTCAGTTAGATTTTTGTGCCCGAACGAGAAGGGTGCACACTAGGTGGCTCTCCTGAGCTGCTTAGTGAAAAAGTTTAAGTATAGGTTTTTTATTTTCAGTGAGTCCTGCTGGCAACAGGTTCACTGCACCGAGGGACTAAGGGGAGAAGAAGCGAACTCACCTGCGTGCAGAGTGGATTGGGCTTCTTAGGCTACTGGACATTAGCTCCAGAGGGACGATCACAGGCCCAGCCATGGATGGGTCCCAGAGCCGCGCCGCCGGCCCCCTTACAGAGCCAGAAGACAGAAGAGGTCCGGGAAATCGGCGGCAGAAGACGTCCTGTCTTCAATAAGGTAGCGCACAGCACCGCAGCTGTGCGCCATTGCTCTCAGCACACTTCACACTCCGGTCACTGAGGGTACAGGGCGCTGGGGGGGGGCGCCCTGAGACGCAATAAAAACACCTTAGATGGCGAAAAATACATCACATATAGCTCCTGGGCTATATGGATGCATTTAACCCCTGCCAGTTTTTCCTTAAAAAAGCGGGAGAAAGGCCGCCGAGAAGGGGGCGGAGCCTATCTCCTCAGCACACAAGCGCCATTTTCCCTCACAGCTCCGCTGGAAGGACGTCTCCCTGACTCTCCCCTGCAGTCCTGCACTACAGAAACAGGGTAAAACAAGAGAGGGGGGGCACTAATTTGGCAGATTAATCAAAACAGCAGCTATATAAGGGAAAAACACTTATATAAGGTTATCCCTGTATATATATAGCGCTCTGGTGTGTGCTGGCAAACTCTCCCTCTGTCTCCCCAAAGGGCTAGTGGGGTCCTGTCCTCTATCAGAGCATTCCCTGTGTGTGTGCTGTGTGTCGGTACGTTGTGTCGACATGTATGAGGAGGAAAATGGTATGGAGGCGGAGCAATTGCCTGTAATAGTGATGTCACCCCCTAGGGAGTCGACACCTGACTGGATGGTCTTATGGAAGGAATTACGTGATAGCGTCAGCACTTTACAAAAGACTGTTGACGACATGAGACAGCCGGCAAATCAGTTAGTACCTGTCCAGGCGTCTCAAACACCGTCAGGGGCTCTAAAGCGCCCGTTACCTCAGATGGTCGACACAGACCCAGACACGGACACTGACTCCAGTGTCGACGGTGAGGAAACAAACGTGTTTTCCAGTAGGGCCACACGTTACATGATAACGGCAATGAAGGAGGTTTTGAACATTTCTGATACTACAAGTACCACAAAAAAGGGTATTATGTGGGGTGTGAAAAAACTACCCGTAGTTTTTCCTGAATCAGATGAATTAAATGAGGTGTGTGATGAAGCGTGGGTTTCCCCCGATAAAAAACTGCTAATTTCTAAAAAATTATTGGCATTATACCCTTTCCCGCCAGAGGTTAGGGCGCGTTGGGAAACACCCCCTAGGGTAGATAAGGCGCTCACACGCTTATCAAAACAAGTGGCGTTACCGTCTCTTGATACGGCCGCCCTCAAGGAGCCAGCTGATAGGAAGCTGGAAAATATCCTAAAAAGTATATACACACATACTGGTGTTATACTGCGACCAGCAATCGCCTCAGCCTGGATGTGCAGTGCTGGGGTGGCTTGGTAGGATTCCCTGACTGAAAATATTGATACCCTGGACAGGGACAGTATATTATTGACTATAGAGCATTTAAAGGATGCATTTCTATATATGCGAGATGCACAGAGGGATATTTGCACTCTGGCATCAAGAGTAAGTGCGCTGTCCATTTCTGCCAGAAGAGGGTTATGGACGCGACAGTGGTCAGGTGATGCGGATTCCAAACGGCATATGGAAGTATTGCCGTATAAAGGGGAGGAGTTATTTGGGGTCGGTCTATCGGACCTGGTGGCCACGGCAACGGCTGGGAAATCCACCTTTTTACCCCAGGTCACCTCTCAACAGAAAAAGACACCGTCTTTTCAGGCTCAGTCCTTTCGTCCCCATAAGGGCAAGCGGGCAAAAGGCCACTCATATCTGCCCCGGGGCAGAGGAAGGGGAAAAAGGCTGCAGCAGGCAGCCTCTTCCCAGGAACAGAAGCCCTCCCCCGTTTCTGCCAAGTCCTCAGCATGACGCTGGGGCCTTACAAGCGGACTCAGGTACGGTGGTGGGTCGTCTCAAGAATTTCAGCGCGCAGTGGGCTCACTCGCAAGTGGACCCCTGGATCCTGCAGGTAGTATCTCAGGGGTACAAATTGGAATTCGAGACGTCTCCCCCTCGCCGGTTCCTGAAGTCTGCTTTACCAACGTCTCCCTCCGACAGGGAGGCGGTATTGGAAGCCATTCACAAGCTGTATTCCCAGCAGGTGATAATCAAGGTACCCCTCCTACAACAGGGAAAGGGGTATTATTCCACGCTGTTTGTGGTACCGAAGCCGGACGGCTCGGTGAGACCTATTTTAAATCTGAAATCCTTGAACACTTACATACAAAGGTTCAAATTCAAGATGGAGTCACTCAGAGCAGTGATAGCGAACCTGGAAGAAGGGGACTATATGGTGTCTCTGTACATCAAGGATGCTTACCTCCATGTCCCAATTTGCCCTTCTCACCAAGGGTACCTCAGGTTTGTGGTACAGAACTGTCACTATCAGTTTCAGACGCTGCCGTTTGGATTGTCCACGGCACCCCGGGTCTTTACCAAGGTAATGGCCGAAATGATGATTCTTCTTCGAAGAAAAGGCGTCTTAATTATCCCTTACTTGGACGATCTCCTGATAAGGGCAAGGTCCAGGGAACAGTTAGAGGTCGGAGTAGCACTATCTCAAGTAGTACTACGACAGCACGGGTGGATTCTAAATATTCCAAAATCGCAGCTGATTCCGACGACACGTCTGCTGTTCCTAGGGATGATTCTGGACACAGTCCAGAAAAAGGTGTTTCTCCCGGAGGAGAAAGCCAGGGAGTTATCCGAGCTAGTCAGGAACCTCCTAAAACCAGGCCAAGTGTCAGTGCATCAATGCACAAGGGTCCTGGGAAAAATGGTGGCTTCTTACGAAGCGATTCCATTCGGCAGATTCCACGCAAGAACTTTTCAGTGGGATCTGCTGGACAAATGGTCCGGATCGCATCTTCAGATGCATCAGCGGATAACCCTGTCTCCAAGGACAAGGGTGTCTCTCCTGTGGTGGTTGCAGAGTGCTCATCTTCTAGAGGGCCGCAGATTCGGCATTCAGGACTGGGTCCTGGTGACCACGGATGCCAGCCTGAGAGGCTGGGGAGCAGTCACACAGGGAAGAAATTTCCAGGGCTTGTGGTCAAGCATGGAAACGTCATTTCACATAAATATCCTGGAACTAAGGGCCATTTACAATGCCCTAAGTCAAGCAAGGCCTCTGCTTCAGGGTCAGCCGGTGTTGATCCAATCGGACAACATCACGGCAGTCGCCCACGTAAACAGACAGGGCGGCACAAGAAGCAGGAGGGCAATGGCAGAAGTTGCAAGGATTCTTCGCTGGGCGGAAAATCATGTGATAGCACTGTCAGCAGTGTTCATTCCGGGAGTGGACAACTGGGAAGCAGACTTCCTCAGCAGACACGACCTCCACCCGGGGGAGTGGGGACTTCACCCAGAAGTCTTCCACATGATTGTGAACCGTTGGGAAAAACCAAAGGTGGACATGATGGCGTCCCGCCTCAACAAAAAACTAGACAGATATTGTGCCAGGTCAAGGAACCCTCAGGCAATAGCTGTGAACGCTCTGGTAACACCGTGGGTGTACCAGTCAGTGGATGTGTTCCCTCCTCTGCCTCTCATACCCAAGGTACTGAGAATCATAAGAAGGAGAGGAGTAAGGACTATACTCGTGGCTCTGGATTGGCCAAGAAGGACTTGGTACCCGGAACTTCAAGAGATGCTCACGGAGGACCCGTGGCCTCTACCTCTAAGAAAGGACCTGCTTCAGCAGGGACCCTGTCTGTTCCAAGACTTACCGCGGCTGCGTTTGACGGCATGGCGGTTGAACGCCGGATCCTGAAGGAAAAAGGCATTCCGGATGAAGTCATCCCTACCCTGATCAAAGCCAGGAAGGATGTAACCGTGCAACATTATCACCGTATTTGGCGTAAATATGTTGCGTGGTGTGAGGCCAGGAAGGCCCCTACAGAGGAATTTCAACTGGGTCGTTTCCTGCATTTCCTGCAAACAGGACTGTCTATGGGCCTAAAATTAGGGTCCATTAAGGTTCAAATTTCGTCCCTGTCGATTTTCTTCCAGAAAGAACTGGCTTCAGTTCCTGAAGTTCAGACGTTTGTCAAGGGGGTACTGCATATACAGCCTCCTTTTGTGCCTCCAGTGGCACCTTGGGATCTCAATGTAGTTTTGGGGTTCCTAAAATCACATTGGTTTGAACCACTCACCACTGTGGACTTAAAATATCTCACATGGAAAGTGGTAATGCTGTTAGCCCTGGCTTCAGCCAGGCGTGTCTCAGAATTGGCGGCTTTATCCTATAAAAGCCCTTACCTAATTTTTCATACGGACAGGGCAGAATTGAGGACTCGTCCTCAATTTCTCCCTAAGGTGGTTTCAGCGTTTCACTTGAACCAGCCTATTGTGGTACCTGCGGCTACTAGGGACTTGGAGGACTCCAAGTTGCTGGACGTAGTCAGGGCCCTGAAAATATATGTTTCCAGGACGGCTGGAGTCAGAAAATCTGACTCGCTGTTTATCCTGTATGCACCCAACAAGCTGGGTGCTCCTGCTTCTAAGCAGACTATTGCTCGTTGGATTTGTAGTACAATTCAGCTTGCACATTCTGTGGCAGGCCTGCCACAGCCAAAATCTGTAAAAGCCCATTCCACAAGGAAAGTGGGCTCATCTTGGGCGGCTGCCCGAGGGGTCTCGGCTTTACAACTTTGCCGAGCAGCTACTTGGTCAGGAGCAAACACGTTTGCTAAATTCTACAAATTTGATACCCTGGCTGAGGAGGACCTGGAGTTCTCTCATTCGGTGCTGCAGAGTCATCCGCACTCTCCCGCCCGTTTGGGAGCTTTGGTATAATCCCCATGGTCCTTACGGAGTTCCCAGCATCCACTAGGACGTCAGAGAAAATAAGAATTTACTTACCGATAATTCTATTTCTCGTAGTCCGTAGTGGATGCTGGGCGCCCATCCCAAGTGCGGATTGTCTGCAATACTTGTACATAGTTATTGTTACAAAAATCGGGTTATTATTGTTGTGAGCCATCTTTTCAGAGGCTCCTCTGTTATCATGCTGTTAACTGGGTTCAGATCACAGGTTGTACGGTGTGATTGGTGTGGCTGGTATGAGTCTTACCCGGGATTCAAAATCCTTCCTTATTGTGTACGCTCGTCCGGGCACAGTATCCTAACTGAGGCTTGGAGGAGGGTCATAGGGGGAGGAGCCAGTGCACACCAGGTAGTCCTAAAGCTTTTACTTTTGTGCCCAGTCTCCTGCGTAGCCGCTATTCCCCATGGTCCTTACGGAGTTCCCAGCATCCACTACGGACTACGAGAAATAGAATTATCGGTAAGTAAATTCTTATTTTAGGGGGCAGCACAGACGGTGTAATGGTTAGTATTACTGCCTCACAGCTCTGCGGTCATGGGTTCAATTCCCACCATGGCGTGGGTTTCCTCCGGGTACTCCGGTTTCCTCCCACAATCCAAAAATATACTGGTAGGTTAATTGGCTCCCTACAAATTAACCTTCGCGTGAATGTCTGTGTGTGTACGTGTGGTAGGGAATATAGAATGTGAGTTCCACTGGGGCATGGACTGATGTGATTGGTCAAATACTTTGTCAAGTATCACTGTGAGTATACTTTGTCAAGTATACTCACAGTGATACTTGACAAAGTCTTGACAATAATTTGAAGGGACTACATTACTTCCAGTGATATGGGTAAATATCAACTGTCTTGGAAGATCTCGAAATGTAATACACCACATAAATCACTGCAATATTTCGCAAGGCTGGAGTATCACATTGTGACACCTGAAAAACAAGGATTATTTTGCCAAAGCTTCAATACTTTCTGGTAAAGCTATTACGTAGCATTTTCACATAAATCATTGGCTGATGTTTACTATGTTTATATCATCTTGAGGATTACACAAGTACGCCCGTACTTAGCACAGGAAAAGATGTAAACTAGTAGCCAGTCTGAATGTCATTAATTTAGAAATCTTGCTCAGACACAAAAGCTTTTTAGATATCATATGACTCTAGAAAGCTGTTAAGATACACAAAGAGGAGCTAAAAAAGCAAATATAGTTTTGGCAATTTGTAAATAATAGAAAAATATATTTTAGAGAAATACTGTAGTTCTTTAAACCATATGTATCCTCTCTTACGTCATTCATTACTCAAGTGTCAGCCAAATGTAAACAAAGTTGGTATATTGTGTCGGTAACGATAATACCCCACGCTATATACACATTCCTGATTGTCATGACCTCAGCTGTGACTTCATTCCTTTTCGCATATGGTGCGTACACTCCTTAATATAAACTCTATTCAGTGATGAAGAACATTTTTACTGATGCCCTCACATATGAATTTATGCTCTGAGAGTATACTTCGTAACATTAACTAAAGTACATAGAAACATTTTACAGTAGATTTCATTTAATATTTCTAACAATCACATTTACATTTTTATAGTTCAGCACTAAATAAAATAATGCACACAGCAATACCACTTCAATATAAATATATATATATATATATATATACTGTATCTGTGTGTGTGTGTATATACATATATATATATATATATATATATATAAAGTACAACTTGATAGGTATTCCAAACAACAAAAATTGCAATACACCCGGTGCCCTCATATTCCTTGGAAAAAAATGCAAGCCAGTCAGGTGTGGCATTTGTGGCTAGGACAAAGCACGAAAGACACGTTAGTTACTCCAATATTTCATTGCCAACCATTGTCATCAGAGGTATACAAACATTTTACAAATACAAGTTTAAATACTAGTTTTAGATATTTAAACTTGTATTTGTAAAATGTATGTTTATCCCCAATGACAATGGTTGGAATTGAAACGTTGGAGTGTCTTGCATGACCCTAATATGTGCACAGACACATATTAGGGTTGCCTAGGTAACTATGTATTAAACAGTACGTGGTGACGCGGGTGCCGTACGTGATGACGTATGTCGCACGTGATGACGCGCGTAACACACGTGACGTCTAGTATTGTAAGTATTGGTTGCTTGTGGGCATCACATGACGAGATCATGTGGATGCGTTCCAAGCAAGTTGTAGCTGTTTCCGCTCCCGCCAGCGTGCGGTCCAGAGGGATTGGCGGGTGAAGCGGGAACGAGTAAGTAACTGCCCAGTGTTTGAATACACGGGATGGATGACATGCTTTGGTCGTGTGGGGACATGAATAGATCTGAATAGGTAACATTATTAAAATGTGTATGTATGTATATGTATGTCCATGTCATTTATGTTCCATGTCGGTTTTTATTAGAGTACAATTAGGTGATGGCTATATATAGATAGGTTATGTGGGTGTCAGTTAAACCTTGAAAAAGGTCCAGATAGGACCGAAACGTCGGTGGTGTGATGTTGTATATGATGCTTCAATAAAACCCCTGCTGGCTCTAATAACAGTCTGGTGAGTGCACTCCATACAGGATTTATATTTATTCATGGGAAAAGGTATATGCCCTGACCTAATGGAATTTGAGTGACACCCCAGCAACCTCATGTTTTACTGTGAGTGCAGACAACCCTGGTTTTGTTATATATATATATATATATATATATATATTTTTTTTTTTTTACTCCTTGGAAAGTGATAAAGGAGAGAGAGATAATGTACCAGCCAATCAGCTCCTAACTGCCATGTTACAGGCTGTGTTTGAAAAATTATGGAGAAGCTGATTGGTTGCTGCTTTCTCTCCACTTTATCACTCTCCAATTCTTAGTACATCTGCCCCTATACTAAAAAACAAATGTTACTGCAGCATTCATATTAGTGACCTATCCCCTTAAATTATGACATCATTGTAAAAGGTTTCCACTTGGCTACAAGTTAACCCATAGTTGATACTGAAAATGCATCTCCAATGAATCATAAAAAGGGCCAAAATTAAGGAGTCCAGCAATAACATTATTGCACATAGCGTCACTGATATTGTAGTCTCAACTGATGAATCATAAAATCTGAAAATATTACACCAATGTGCCTGTGATCTCTCCATAATCTTCATTTAAACACATATAATTTAAAGGTCTGTTTATTTAAACTCTAATTAATTGATTTCTTTTAGAGAGATGAATCTAAATGTCCAGCACTGCCACATGCATGTACATGTGCCCAGGACAGTGTGGGAGCTCCGGGACAAGCCGGCCCATCTGTAAGCATACGTTTTCACTTACTTTGGTTAAATACAATACATAAAAAAACTGTTGGCTGTATTCTCATTGAATTTGCACATTGATATATATTTTTGTTGTACTTTAAAGTTGTGTGTCATTCATTTATTTTATGTATTCCAATGACACCCATTGTTAAATTGTGTTCAGTCCCATATTCTTTGTGAAGTAAAGCAGCCTGCCTTATGGGAACATTGCCACTTACAATTTCATATATACATATATGGGTTTTCTGACGGAAAGTATTGCTGTTCCAGATTCTTCTGCCGATTGACTAAGATTGGCAGCAGTAATGAAACACGAATGTGCTTATGTGAAGAATTTCTGCTGGGTTTGTGCCAAATAAGTTCAAGTGGAAGGAAAAATACATTTCTTAAACCTATGAGAGCTCAAGATTTTTTATTAGGCGTTAAAAGATTCTTATTTGATGTTACTACTGTTCAAATCAATGTAATTTTAGGGTATGCCTGGCAATAAAGGTCCCAGAGGTGACAGGGGTGTAGATGGACCTGTTGTAAGTATCCTTTAACCTTCTATATATTATATTGTGTAAATTGTTAAAAAAACAGATACTGTATGTATATAAAAACTTGAATATATCTTGTGTAAAAAAAAGTTTAATGTAAATAAATAATATACATTCCACATACAGCCATTAGTTGGCAGTATAATATCAATGGACCAACAACTCTGTCTGCATCATTAATGCGCTGTGCCCGGTGATCACCAATGGTGCCTCCCAACATGTGAAATCACCAAAGAGAGACACAAGGATGAATCATATAATGGGGCTTCCACCTTTGGCAGGGGGTCCGAAGAGCTTTTATACCCGATTGGAAGGGATCCCAACCCAGTTGCCCAATGAATCTACATGCCACACTACCTTGTACAGTGGGCTGATCATGGATAGCTGTCTGAAGCATATGGCACACAGTAGAAATGACAGATAATGCCTGGCTCGACTGAATAGATGGCAGTCACCTACTGTAAGTCAATCTATCAGGCCCCTTTCTTTCTTCA
Source organism: Pseudophryne corroboree (assembly GCF_028390025.1). Lineage (NCBI taxonomy): Eukaryota > Metazoa > Chordata > Amphibia > Anura > Myobatrachidae > Pseudophryne > Pseudophryne corroboree. The sequence continues at coordinate 419,496,322 of NC_086447.1, read as the reverse complement.
GCTGCCCTATATTACTATGGTAGATCACAGGCATTAGTTTCTGGTATAAATGAGTATGTGGAAGTTGGTAACAGGCCACTCCTAATTTCTAGGAAATTCGGAGGGTTGTCTAAAATGACCCTAAATGTGGGGAACCAATAAGACATGCATAAGCTGAAAGCACTGATTACATTGTGACAGGGGTTTGCCGAATTGTCAGCAAGTCATGTGTGGGGAGGGATGAGGAGCACACTGGCACTGCCAAGCACATAGAGAAATCTCCAGATACAGCACTGGTTGTTCTATACATGCCCCATTAAACATTGTTTACATACAGATGTACAGGAGATGAAGGGTCAAATGTAATATCCCAAAATTTTCAGGAGCCACTAGATTTAAAGTGAAAATTTGCAGCAAACTGGATTAGCCATTTAATGAATTACCACTTTCAATCTAATAACTATTTCACTGGAATCACTCTGGCTTCAGGAAATCGCAACCTATAACGTTTGGCCCCAAGAGTCACAACATCAGATTGCTCTGATTAAATGCACTTTAAAAACACAAAGTTCCTCAGTTGACCAATGTGTATAAAGGTACGCCTTAAGTGTAGGAACTAAACACACCAGTAACAGAATGCACTCATTAGTATTTCATTTAGTGTCAGGATTCTGGCTGTGGTCTTTTGACAGCCGGGATCCCAACTGTAGGGATCCTAACCGGATCCCTACTAAATCATCATTTAGCTGAATATAGAATGATTAATGATCACATATCAAGTGAGTCCATATTTTCTGAGTTTCCAGAAACATAATGTTTTTATTCATGGAAATTAGTTACACTGGGGTGCCATGATTAGTGAAATAGATAAAGTGATAATTTCATTGCAATAATTTACTGCTTTTGGAGCCTAAAAAGAACAAAACATACTGTAGTTTTCTTTTTAAAATGATGGAAGCCCCAATCAAATGGGAATCTAAAGGGAAATCCACAGCCGATCACAGAATACCACAAAGTGAGGGTAGACTTGCTGATGGAGGAGGTGTGTCCAGGGAAGGCAACCAATAGACAGCTGATTCACTTTCTGGCTGCTAAGGCCATTCTGTATGGCTGTAATGTGCAAGGCGGATCTCTATTTTAACATCTACACGTGTGTTCATGTTAACTGTGACTACTCATAAACAAAACTGCACAGTATTATTACATTTATTTATTAGTTAATGTGTTCTCCAATACAGCCCTATTATTCAGTATACTTTGTGGAGCTCAGCTGGAAATGTACATATATGGATTCAGCATATATATGGCATATCTCTAACTGTACCATATCAAATATTATTGCAGCTTTCTACTGCCATAGTACTCTATGTGTAAGGATGCAATATACAAAAATGTATATACAGATGTACACGTACAGATTTTCTGGTGGCATGTGGGATTACATACCTTATTAAAATAAAGTTAGTCCTACTCTAAAAAAGCTCCTATGTTTTATGTTAGCTCCAAAAGTCTCTAATTATGCAAATCTGATATGCTGATAATAATGTTTCTTAGCTGCAATCACATTACTTATAGAATAATCTGTTATTTTTACTGCTGCCTTGCTGAAGGAGTGAACTATGCAGATGAGAAAGGTGGGTGACATGGAAACAGCAGAGAGATATTGATAATCATTTTTGTTGCTATGAAACCCTGTAGGCAATATCATTCAATCAGTCAATGCAGTTTTATTAGCTGTCCAGGTTTTTCATATTCCATCTATGTATAATTGATGTGTGTTTTCCATAGTTGGAATAAGGTATTTTAAGTTCTTTTATTTACACTATTGACTTTATCCCTTTTTATTGGGAGAAGTTTGTTAGTTTGTTATATGCAGAATAAATATAGATCTATATTGTATAACTGTATACGCTGGTCATTCACAAAATAACTTCATTTTTTTTTCTTCTTCTCGCTGCTAAAAGGGCCCATCTGGACAGCGTGGTGAACCCGGTCCTTCTGGTCCACAAGGGCCTCCTGGACCTCAAGGACCTAATGGACTTTCCATTCCCGGAGAACCTGTAAGTTCAAGTGCTCTGTGTTAATATGAACTGTTATTACAGATTGTTCTGATTTCTTAGATATGCTCCATGTGATAAGGTTTGGTGATGATTAATAATTATGCAGAGATGGATAAAGATGTTGGCAACATTCAATAGTGTACAAAAATACACTCCATTGACTTCCCTCCTAAGTCCTACTCTATAGGAGTCAAGTCTTCTACTGAACAGGCACATCCAGTTTGCCCAGCACATTGGCATGCTGGCTTTATAAACATCTATAATGTAAATTGTTTATGTTACCAAGATATCTAAAATATTACAAATATAAAAAGTGCGGTATATATTATGTACTGGCTCCACCAATAAAGAGAATAGTAAGTCATATTTTTTTTTCAAACATTTGTCTTCATTCAGGGTCGTCAAGGGATAAAGGGTGATTCAGGTGACCCAGGATTACCAGGAAGAATGGTAAGTTGTGGTATTTGCAATGCCGTTTGGTATTATATTACTATTATCTATAACCAAAATTGTTATTATACCTGCTGTCTCAGCTTTTTGGTCTATATCAGATCCTATTAGGGCATTGTCCTAAGTGTGGGAGGAGCTTTAGCTATTTCTAAAGCACTGTAGGGGGCTGGTATTGTAATACTTTATTTGTCACAGTGCTGCAAGGGGAAGTTCATATCTTAAAATGTACAAGTAAGGGTCTGTTGGTCTAATTAATGTGATGTAACATTTAAATACTGCTGGAGTAGTTGTACATACATATGACTGAATTAATTTCTTCATGATTTTAAGGGGTCTCCTGGAGTAACTGGACCACCTGGACCTATGGGGCCACCAGGGCAAAGGGTACGTGTCTCATCTCATGGTTTGCTTGGAACTTTTCAGTACTGCAATATATAAAATATTTTGGGGTCAAAGTATGCATAATCTCGATAATAATCAGCCCATACCAATGTATTGTGAAGCATTGTTTACTTAAATATCCCCCTGTGTATAAAACTGCTTCCATAGGCGTAAAGCTGAATATGCTGTGCTATTTAAGAAATTGGTAATAAATAAATAAATAAGTCTATATGAAGATGGCAGGGCCTAGCTCTGAAAAACTACAGTTTCTCAAACTTTGTACATAGGAGCCAGACTGCAGTTCCCATTGATAATAATGGAGACAGTGGTCTGCAGAGCCAATTAGCCATCTGAACCTCCCGCATTAGGCTACTGTTACATGGTACCAATACTGCAGTTTCCACATTATTTGAATAAAAACGGGCTTAACACATAAAGACCTTTGTCATTTACTCCACACTTTTTACATATTAGTTATGTATATTTTACAGTATATTTTGATTGGCCAAACTGGGGTAAGATCAGCGTCAAAAATACTTAAGGAAGAAGTAGAATTTGGGCTTGGTTTGTTCTTAGGTGTTTACAGGATTTGTTTTCAATTCCTTTACCTCCTATATTATATAGTAAGGGTAGATAGGCATAGGTTGGTATACAGTAGGTTGTGTGTATCTGCAATGATGAGCACAGTAAATTAATGTAACATAGTAAACATCAAGATTGCATCCAAAGCTAAATAAAATAGTAAAGTACAAGTGTTCTTAGAAAAATAAATGTTACTTATATCCCTTTTCCACTACAGCAAAAAGCGGGTTATTGCTGGGTTTACCCAGGTCACGGCCTAGTGGAAAAGGGCCCATGAAAAATAACCCGGGTCCAGTGACCTGGAAATACGACCCAAGTAGCTACTAGGAAAGGATTCGGGTAACTGTGCAGAGCAAATGGGTGACCAGTGTCATCCATCCTGGATCATGCTGTTATCTCCAAGCTGTGGCAAAGGGAAGACCCGCCACTGACACGGATCCATCCTGCAGTGTGAACAACGTTTCAGTCCGCTGTGACACGGCTTGAAACTGTGTTCAGTTACCAGGTTTTAGGTGGAAAAGGGGTACGTATTACTCTGTATGCTTTGGCTGCTGGATCAACCAAACTCTGTAATGACGGTAATGGCCTTCCAATCCTCGGTTCTTTCGGTGCTACTGTACCATAGAAACTGAATTTGAAGCTTTTGGGTGGTAGGTTGCTTCACATTCATTTGCCCTATTTCATACAAACACAATAAGTATCAGAGAAAGGAGTGCAGTGTGGGGCCTTTACTGCTGCCATGGTCCCTCTCAGACTTGTAAACAGAGCATACACTATCAGTTACAATTTGTTTTTTGTTTTTTTACATTGCTTACATTATATCATATTTTTGACATATATTGATACTTAATCATAATGAAGCAATGCTGTGACCATTAACATAACTATAAAAACAAAATCTCTTCGTAACCACCCAAATCTTAAATAATGAAAGTCAGACTAATGGTGGGCATGCACACTATGATTATCTGTCCGATCTGCCCAATACCAGCAGATCGCCCAGATAATTGTAGCGTGTATGCGGTTGACTGATCTGAAAAAATTGGTTGGGCATTCTGGATCGTCCAGCATGTCCGTACAATGCAATATTTATTCTTAGCTGAAAGTTGGCCGCAGCGGGCAGTGTATTCCCTACTGTGGCCGAGCAATGGATATTCCCATGATCCTTCACATGGGAAGGAAAGGAAAATGTCTCCTCCCCGGGGGTGGATCACCAATATCGTGACCAAAACATTGTGATCTCACAATATGGCCACAATAACTGCAGTGTCCGAGGCTGCCAGATAAAAGGCCTGCCGCTCTGACAGGAATTTTGTCTGTACGTGTATGCCTAGCATTAGCAATATGCCACTTAATGTGGAACACAACTGAGGGGGTAATTCATATCTGACCGCAGCTGTGTGTTTTCGCACATCTTGCGATAAGATCTGAACTGCGCATGCATCTGAGCCACAATGCGCTTGCGCGACAAACAGCTGCTATGGGGATCGGCGCCCTGCGACGGGATGGGCATTCTCAAGGAGATTGACAGGAAGAGGCCGTTTGTGGGTGGCAACTTCCGGCAGTGTCTGGAAAAATGCAGGCAGGCTCAGGCGTTTTGAGGGAGGGTGTCTGACGTCAGCTCTGGCCCTGATCAGGAGGATTCAATCGCAGTGGCTGAGTAAGTCCTGGGCTGCGCAGAGACTGCACAAACTGATTTTTGTGCAGCTCTGCTAACCAAGCGATTGCACACTTGCACAGGCTTTACCCCTCCCCCTGTAGGCCGCGACTATCTGATCGCAGGGCAGCAAAAAATGCAGTCTAGCGATCAGATCTGAATTAACCCCTAAGTCCTTTATAGAGGGCCACTCTGAAGATGATGATCTATAGGTCTAAGGTATAAGTAGGAAGTAAAGCAGTATCAGCATTGTCAAATGGATATATGCGTGTATCTTATAATGTCAGTGTGTCTGTGAAAATTTCTATGCATGATCAATGCACAATGACAAAATGCAATTTTAAAACATTCAATTATTATACTATGCAAAGTGAAGTGAATTTACCTGACATCACACTGTTTCTTTGAACAAGTAATTGCAGAATTTATGCATTTAAAATGGCAGAACATCTTTTTGTATCGTTTAATGCGTAACAGAACATAATTACTTATAGAGTTAATCCTTACACGTAAAACAAATGACCTGTAAGCAGCTTGAAGCTCAGGCTGGAAAACGTTCTCCTTAGCCAAACTGTCTTTTCCAGTAATTCTTTCTTGTAATAAATGATCCACCAAGAAACTTTCCAGAACTTTTTTTTTGCTGTGGACAAATTCTTTGTTTCCATTGCAATTGTTTAGTTGATCCTCATAATACAAATCAAATACATTTCTGAATTCGCAAAGCAAACAAATCACAAAATCTCACAACTTCATATTTTAGATTTACTCTCCTTAAGCATCAAAGAAGAGTCCAGGGGGGGAAATATGGGATTGTGCTGGTGCCAAACAAAACCAAAACTTATTTGGTTTCACTGATACATTTAACACATTTATTTCCATTACATCTGTGCTTCTGGATTCCTGGGTAGTGGAATCACTAATCTTGTCAAGTGTACAGTAATAAAGAATGAATAATGAATTAGAAACATGTATTTAACTGTGTGTGTGTGTGTGTGTGTGTGTGTGTGTGTGTGTGTGTGTGTGTGTGTGTGTGTGCGCGTGTGTGTGAGACTGTGGGCTGGATGTAATGACACCCGAGGTGCGAGATGTCGGCCGATCTCGGACCTTTTTTTAAAGGGGCAATCACCTACGAAGCAAAACCATGCCTTGTAAGTGATTGTCCCTTTAAAAAAGTGTCTGAGATCAATCTCGGGCATCATTAAATCCGGCCCTGTATGTGCAAAAGTTGCTCTATGTACTTTGCTAGTAACTACATACATTTATGTTATCTCTTGCACTGAGAATGTCTTGATTATGGAACATTTTGCTGCCCCTGCGATACATTCTTGCTTCTCTACAGTGATAGGATGTTTATTGCTTTATTGTGGAAGAGGATGGGGGAAGTTTTATTTGGAATAACAGCAAAGAAATAAGCTGGATGCAACTACGATAAAACAGAATAGAGGTAAACATATGATTATGTTTTATTAGACACACCACACTAAAATCTTTCTTGACTCCATATAATGATTAAAACATCCAGCTTTTAACAGTAAAAGTTCATCTGGGAAACATATTAAAGACCAATCACAATAATGTGTCAAGAAAAATGCAGCTTACAGTATTTTTTGTGCTTGGCAGATATTCATAGCAAACATAACAGTAAATGTCAAGGCAGTTTCATGGTGATCTATGATTTACACAACACTGATTTGTTTGCGATAACATATTGAGAAAGTAGAGATCAAAAAATCTAATTACAAGATTTTTAAGATTTTGTTTGTTAATCTACTATATTATCTAGTCTAACAGAATTGTGTAAATCATTGTCACTTTCATACAGGGTTGGCTCCAGGTCTACTAGCCCCCTGAGTGTGAAATTTTGAAGTGAAGGTGCTCGCGTTCCTGGGAAAGTGGGCATGGCCTCATAGCTTTATATTATGTTATCAAAGTATAAATATGTATATATCACACACCCCTACACACACACACACACACACACACACACACTAAGCAGCCTTACACATAATGCCCACAGTAGTGCTCGGTACACATAATGCCCACAGTAATAGCTGCTTACACATACTGCCCCCAGTAATGCCCCTTATACATAATGCCCACAGTAGTGCCAGATACACATAATGTCCCCAGTAGTGCTAGTTACATTAATTGCCCCAGTATAGTGCCAGATACACATAATGCCCCAAGTATAATGCAAGATACACGTAATATCCCCAGTAGTGCCAGATACACATAATGCCCCAAGTGTAGTGCCACATACACATAATGCCACAAGTGTAATGCAAGATACACGTAATATCCCAGTAGTGCCAGATACACATAATGCCCCCAGTATAGTGCCAGTTACACATAATGTCCCCAGTATAGTGCCAGATACACATAATGCCCCCAGAATAGTGCCAGATACACATAAAATACCTCAGTATACTAACAGATACACATAATGCCCCCATTAGTGGCAGGTATACATAATATCCCCAGTTTAGTGCCAGTTACACATAATAGCCCCAGTATATTACCAGTTACACATAATGTTCCAGTATAGTGCCAGATACACATAATGTCCCCAGTATAGTGCCAGATACACATGATGTTCCATTATAGTGCCAGGTACACATTCACATTATGCCCCCAGTATAGTGCCAGATACACATAATGCCCCAATAGTGCCAGATACACATAATGCCCCCAGTAGTGCTGCTTACACAAACTGCCTCCAGTGCTCACTGCCACTGCTGCTGGGCTCTGCTGATTAGCTCTGCTGCTGGGCTCTGTTGCTGACCTCCATGTCCGAGGGGAGGAGAGCACAATGCGCGCCTCTTCTGCCCCTCTGTAAGACCAGTCTCCCATCTCTGGTGGACATCCCAAATATGGTACTGGTTCGTGAGTCAATCAAAGTTTGTGGTCTGTAGCCAATCAGGAGACACTGCTGCAGGTCCATGAGCTCTGATTGGCTGGCGGCTGACTCCACATTTAAAATTGCTGCACACCCATAAAAACCCGGCACCCCATTCGACCACTTCTGTCGAACATTCCAAATAAATTCATAACTCATGTTTGAATTGGAGTGTGATACAATCCAATCATGAGTTATGATTTTATTATCTACACTGTTGTTTATTAAGTAATGTATTAATATGAGTGCCATTACAATGTTCCTGTACCTAATGCATTCATGTTTTTACAGTACTTGATGTCAGCCTTTGCGTATACTTAGTTGCAGAAAGGCACACAGGGCCTTATTCAGATGTGGCTGTTCTTGCTGCTGCTGTTGCTATATTTGGCCATGCAGTTGCTAATATGGGCAGAAGAAAACCTGAGCATAGGGACGCCCACTGCAGTCGCATCATTTCCAGCCAACAGTGTATAATTGAAAATACATTGGTACCATCGTGGCAAATCGGAACATGTCGCAGAGTCTGAGTGCCTCTGTAGATGCACAGGCTGAGCTGCTCTCCCAGGATGCAGAGAGCTCTCCCGTAGCAAGTAAGATCACAACTGCTAATTTATTCATTCCCAGAAAATGTCGTCTGAACGGACATGACATGCCTGTGTTTGGCCGACCACTCCCCATTACTACCCCCAAACGCTGTTGTCCTGTCACTCACTTTGCGACTAATTCCGTGGTGTGACCTTAATGGTAATTAACTCACTACATGTGCGCACTGTGGCTCAGACAGTAAGAAAACATTGACTGATTTGCTTACAGTAGCTGCATTATGGCCACATCTGAATCAGGGCCACTGTACCAAGAGGTATTCGAATTGTACTTAGGGGGAGATTTATCAAACCTTTGCGAGAGAGCATTAAATTGAAGAAATTGCCTATAGCAACCAGTTAAGCTTCTAACTGTCTTTTCATTGTGACTTTGTTAAATAAATGACAAGATGCTGATTGATTCCTTTGGACAATGTCTCCATTTCTATCTATCACCAAGGCTTGATACATCTCCCATTGAAAGAGTCACTTGTTTCAAATCATTTGTTCTTATTTCAGTTGTGTGCACAGGAAAGTGGATGTGAAAAACACTTTAGTCCTCACGTAGGCATTGCATTCGATACGCAGTTCAACGCTCCTTGCTTTTATACTGAAGCACCTTAATGGTCTGCACAAGATACATTATGATGCAGCCATACTCTTACAGGACACCTCTGCAAATTAGAAGTGTGCCTGACTTTGCATACAGGAGGAATATTTGATGAGAAAAGTGGGAGTGTCACAATCATAGTGCCTCCTCCTCCAATCACTTTACAATGATCTCTTTTATTGGATGAAACATTTGTTCTTGTAGAACACTGCTCAGTATAACCTCATTTGTGACTTAGGGGATAATTCAGACCTCATCGCTAGGCTGCGTTTTCTCACAGCCTGCGATCAGGTCCAAACTGCGCATGTGTATGCACCGCAATGCGCCGGCGCATCAAATGACTGCACCGGGCATCTGTGAATAGCGATGGGATGGTGTGAAATAAGTGATTGCATGGGTGATTGCAAGGAGATTGACAGGAAGAGGCTGTGTGTGGGTGGCAACTGACCGTTTTGTAGGAGTGCCTGGGAAAATGCAGGAGTAACCAGGTGTTTTGAAGGAGGGTTTCTGACGTCAGCTCCGGCCTTGATCATCGCAGCAGCTGAGTAAGTCCTGGGCAGTGCAGAGACTGCACAAACTGATGTTTGTGCAAGTCACCAACAAATGCGATCGCACACCTGCACAAAGGTAATACCCTCCCCATGTAGGCAGCGACTACCTGATCGCAGGGATGCAAAAAATGCACCCTAGCGATCAGGTCTGAAATACCCCCTTATAGTAATCGTGAGAGTAAGTGGACATAGGACTGTCTTTATTACACATATTACTTTTGTGATTTTGAAGTTTTGTTTTCCATTGGACAAAGGGGGTCATTCCGACCCGATTGCTCGCTGCAGTTTGTTGCAGCACAGCGATCGGGTCGGAATTGCGCATGCGCCGGCGCCGCAGTACGCCGGCGCATGGCAGCTTTCGTTACCTAGCGATCGCCTCTGAGACAGAGGCGGTCGCTAGGCGGGAGGAGGAGCGGTCCGGACAACGCAGGCGTGGCCGGACCGTTGGGGGGGCGGGCTGCTGCGGCTGCGTGATGTGTCACGCAGCCACTGCGGCCAGAGGGAGCGACGAGCAACTCCCGGCCAGCCGCAGGAGCTGCGTTGGCCGGGAGTTACTCCTCAAATACAAAGGGCGATGCTTTTGTATTTGTGCAGGAGGGGCCGGCACTGACATGCAGGGCGGACTAGCCCTGGGTCTAAGTTAACGATCGTAGCTGTGCTAAACTTAGCACAGCTACAATCAACTCGGAATGACCCCCAAAGTGTCTTAGAAATGTGACTTGAGTTTTCCAGGAGTATCAGAATTTCACTTTGGGAATATCTTGATACAGAAAACTGTGATTCTTTGGATCCTGAAATTGTGGGGAAAATGTGGTAGTTCTCCTGTTTTTGCCACCCAGAGAGAAATAGGTGGCTTTTATGGCTTCATGCCCTGTTTTTCTTTTCTTGAAAACATGACAAAGTATCCCATATTGCACACTATGTGATATCAGACAGCTCCAAAAGATGTGTGCAGTTTTCCTGCACCAAAATAAAACATCTGTAATACTACTCCTATTACATAAATAAAAAGCACACTGCATTAATTGGGTTTAGTTTGTATTATAATTATAGCAAATAAAGGCAAACCTCTCAAAATGTATATTGTTTTTTATTGCGGTTTTTATCTAATTGCTATAAGTAATATATCACCATCACAAGAAAGAGACAATGAATTATCATTATACCTAGCCAGGAACTGCCACTTATTATTAAATAGTATGATACTGCAAAAGCAACTCATGCTGTGGATTATGAAAGCCAGTAGTATTCCCCTGTACTCTGACTTATACACTATTAATCAGAACACAGACTGGGAAGATGGTTGGAGTCCTGACTTATATACCAACCTAACTTGGAGATCTGCTCCATACACTAGCCAACAGATTGTATATATGCTTTAAATGATACTAGATTTCAGCTGACAACTGATTTAGTCAGGATACTGTGATTGGCAGTTGAATCTACCACCATGGGTTAGTGGAAAAGCAAATAAAAGTTGTGAGTATAGAGCATGTGTACATTGTAAAATTAGCTTGTCATAAGACTTGTTGGAAACACCTCAATGGCTACACTATCAAATGAATCAATCCTTATCATGATCTGTGAGTTATTTAGTAGTGGGAACCTACAGTTTTTCTCTAAATGGTAGTACTAGCAAGTAACAATAAATATGAATCATTTCATTTACCAAAGAATTTGAAATCTAGAAAATGTTTCTGTTTTACATTTGGACTTAACAGTTCTGTCAACTTTACAGGTTATATCTGTAGCTAATCAAAAACTACAGGGCCAAATTCAATTAGCCGGAAAATAAAAACCTTGAATTTACAGCGACTCGTGGTAAATTCACAAAAAACACCTATTTAGTTTTCCACAATTTTACCGCAAATTTCAATTCACCAACTTAGAGCAGGTGATCAACTTGGGGCAAATCCCTATTTTAAATTAAAAATGTTGGGATTGGGTTCTGAACCCCTGGGACACTCCCCCTGGATGACTAATTAGGCGCTTGGAAGTTTTAATTATTTTTTAATTGGCCAATGATGATGTCATTTTTGGGGTGAATCAGGGCAAAATTATGGAAATTGGGGTACAAGGTATGGAACAGGTATACTGGGGTGCTTTATGAGTGGGACAAGTGTGTTTAGACTTGCATGTGGGAGTAATCGGTCTGTTTCCACTTATTTTTAAAAATCCCCTAAAATGACCCAAAATATACTTATACCCATTTTTATGTATCCTAAATGTCATTTTAGCACTTATTGTGCTGAAAAAATTGCTTTCTATCATTTGTTTACATTTACAAAATGCATATAACAGCCATTTGATCAAATTTAAGTACCAGAAATACTTTTATTATAACCAATAATAATTTTTTATACACTTTTCCGATGTTAGCATACATGCAAAAATCCCATTTTTGCTGGAAGAAAGCCGCAAAAAAGACAATTGCTGTAAATCTCACGATTTCACTGCTAACTGAATTTGTCTCATAGATAATGTAGAAGTTCTCACTTAACGGGTGACAGCATCACTGTGATACTGTTGGGTACTCTCACTACCTCTAAAATATTTGTTCAGCTTTTCTTAACCATTTAACTGATGATTTTCCCCCCAAAAAAACTGCTCAGAAATTGTAATTTTTTTTAAATGAGTGAATTAGGTGAAGAACATGAATTTAACCCTATGCAAAATAATTTTAGTTAAAAAAAAAGTTTAAAAAAATAAATATATTTTTTCAAACATTATAACATCGGTCGGGAACATCGTGACCATTGTGATTTTACCTTATAGAGCTCAGACATTTGCCAGATACACGGGGTAAGCTGGGGGTGGCTTGGGGGGTTGTTTTACACTTCCCCAGTGGCTGCTATTGTCTGCAGCCACTGGGGGTGGGGGATCCTGACGTGCTGACCAATCAGCAATGATCGGCAGCACAGCAACACTGTGGGGAGAGTGCAGGGAGGCAGAGGGATCTTCTGGTCACTCTGACAGCAGCAGCGGAGGGGAGCTTCCCTTCCCTGCCACTGCTAACACTGGTTATCTGACTGGTCGCATCCTGTGTGACCAAGTCAGAAAAAACACTGCCTGGTGTGGTCGCAGCTGATGCCACCATGTCAGTCAAGTGGTTAAATCATGCAAAGCAAATCATTAGTAAAGTATGTGTTTTCACTTTTTTGTGCAAACTTCACTCTTATGCTAATTGTTATAATTAATCGTTATGTACTTTTTTGTGTGTTTTATTAGGGTTTCACAGGCAAAGATGGAGCAATTGGACCCAGAGGACCACCTGGCCCTATGGTAAATCATTTGTATATAATCTCTTGTTAAAGGGTTTTCTTTGCCATTATGGCAGCTGAATATAATTTTATTGTAAAATTATCATCTGTGTCCTCATACATCTAGCCTCAATATGCCCGCCATGTGAGTGAGCCGCCAGGTCCCGTGCAATTCTGCTAGTGTTGGGCATCTTTTTTTTTGTTGCCAAAAATGCATCTTAGTCGCAAACAATGTGACTGCGATGCACCAGGCGACTGTGCTGATTAATCTGATATGTGACACTTTTATATTGTGTGTGACTGAGTTTGTATATGGAGCACAACAGAAAAAACCCATTGAATAGTTTGTATACAGATTCCAAGACTCAGTTGCACACAGATCATCAAGTGTTGCATATCAAATTAATCAACACAGTCTCCTGGTGCTTCGTAGCCGCATTGTGTTGCGACTAAGAGGTATATTTACTAAGGTTGAGTTTTTTAGAAATGGAGATGTTGCCCATACCAACCAATCAGATTCCACCTGACATTAATCTAGCTGTTCTAGAAGATAATAGCTAGAATCTGACTGGTTGCTATGGGTAACATCTCCAGTTTAAAAAAAAGTCACACCTTAGTGTATATACGCCTAAAATGGCATTTTCAGCAAAAGATGCAAAAAAAGACGTCTGACACTAGCAGAGTCTCACGGGACCTGGCGCGCTGAGAAGGGCTATTTGGCGCGACTGCAGCAATGATGTATGAGGACACATCTGTAGTGTAATAAATGTGATCATGTAGATACATTTTCCATAAATTACTCTTATAGAAGTACAGTAGCCTGACAATTTGGCTAACAAAATCCTGAAAATATATCCAGTAATAGTCTTTATCAAATGTTTCTTTTACATTACAGGGAACACCAGGAGCTCCAGGAGTGCCTGGTCCAAGTGGGACACCAGGAAAGCAAGGAGATAATGGCCTACCGGTAAGATAATACCAGTCTCTGATGATTGACAACAATGTTTATTGCTTAGTTGGAAATTAATAAAATTCAATGCTTCTCTCTTCCTAGATTGTTGGTTGTAGAAGTAGCAAAACTATTGGATGGAAAATGTGCAGTACATCTTTTTAACAGTTGCATAAGTTGGTTTTTGGAAATTGTGGTAATCATTTTCCATTTGAAAAACCACCAAGATTATCTGCCAAAACATATATTTCTGCACTGTGCAAACATTAAGAACTACATCAGCACATTCACAGGAAATGTTGCTGACTTGCAGTGCTTCTTTACATCCTTAAATCATATGCCATTTAGTACAAATGATATTTGATAACTCACTGACAAAGACATTTCGTTTGGTTTGAAGCATTCAGACTACTACTGACAACACTGTTGATTAATTATGTATGAGAGAGTCTTGCATAGTGGTTAGTGACAGTAAGAGGAATTCTTTGCACTCTGTATAATGATAAATGTAAACTGGTTACATGTTTCCTACATAGTCATGAATAGGAAATAAGGTCCATGTTCCATTTATACTTTGCATGGAAAATGTCACTCACTAGGGCTCATTTAAACGCTGTTTTTCCACAAGAGCCTTTTCCAACTGGTATAGATATATATTTTTTTGTGTGAATATTTCTTATATTTGTAGAATTTGGGTTAATTCTTGGCTAAATATTGAGTTTAGTATTTGAGCATGAAATGGTGCTTTGATTAGGAACTTTAGATTGGAGTAGCGGTGTTTGATAATATTAAGTCTAAGCTTAAAGCTTTGACTATTTTCAGACATAAGATTTGAGTTGTTATTATGAATTTGTATAAGCTTTTTTATTTTTGTATTTTTGTATTTTTCATTTTATTTTCGTTTCATTAGGGCTAAAAGATATTTTAGGATCTTCCTTCAAACTGATGGGCCTGAGATAGCAGCTCTTTTAGGGCTGCTCCAACCTTTTCAGTGCACTTTTAGTAAGGGATATTTTACTGCCCTTTTCTATTTTGTGAGGTCTAGTGGTACCTAAGATACAGTTAGGAACAGCACTTGTTATTTCCGGTTACATCAGTATGTATATACAATCTTTTGTGTGGCACCTATGTAACAGTGACGTGCGGTGAGGTCAGTGGCTGGTGAGGCACTGCAGCCATAATGACCGTTGAGTCCCACCAAAGATTCCTACCACCACAGAGCCAATGCCCGCTACTGCTAATAGTAGTGCAGAGGGGTTTAGTATGATTTAAATACTGACGGGATCCCAGCGGTCAGATTACCGACAGCAGCATCCCGACCATCAGAATAACCCTCCCATGCATCCTACCCTAACCCTCTCTTGTGGGAGCCTAAACCTAACCCTCCCCGATGCCTAAACCAAACCCTCCCCACTTGGTGCCTAACCTCCCCTTCTATGTGCCTAAACCTAACCCTCCATCCCCGGTACCTTACTCTAACCTTCCCGTTCCGGAACCCTAAGCCTAACCCTCCTTCTCCTGCCTAAACCTGACCCCCCTGCGGCAGGACACCGGCGCGTCCCACTAAAAGGACATTCGGGAATCCGGCTGTTGGTATTTTGATACCGGAATCCCGAGCGGCGTCGGTATTTAGACGCCGGGCTTGTGATGTCCTTCGGGATTCCGGCGTCAGTATATCGCTCACCGGGATCCCGTCTGTCGGGAACTTAACTGCATCCCGTGCAGAGTAGGGGGCAGGCAGGGCCTACTAGAAGGGGTGGCAGGATGGGAGTAGTGGTGGGAAGAAGTGGGCAGGATAGGTGTAGAGGGGACTCGGCGAGTATAAGTTAGTATAAGATGAACAAGAATCTCACCTCTTTACAGCTCACACAGGACGTACACTCGGACAGCCAGAGTGGAAGTGATGGGTCCCGCTCCTTCGGCAGCTCACACCCGTCTCTTTCTTGCACTATCCAGCGGGGCTAGGACAAAGGGGTAGACCAGTGCCGTAACTAGACATTTTGGTGCCCTGTGCCAGAAAGATAATTGGAGCCCCACGGGCAAATGCAAAAAAGGGACAGCGTGCGCCATAAATATGGTGGCAGGGGCGTGGCCACAGAATAGTTCCAATTCACATTACTCCGCGCGGTAGTGTCCAAAAGTCACATTACACCATACAGTAGTACTCTTTATACAAGTTACACCACACAGTAGTGTCTGCACGTCACTTTACACCACACATTAGTGTCCGAAAGTCACATTACACCATACAGTAATACTCCTTATACACATTACACCACACAGTAGTGTACGTAAATCACATCATACCGCACAGAAGTGTCTATTATTCACATTGTGCTGCACAGTAGTGTATTTTGTTCACATTACACTGCACAGTAGTGCCCTCGTATACACATTATGCCATGCAGAGCACCTCCATCTCATTCCTCCGCCTCCTCCTCATATATCCCTGACTTTGAGGGCATCTATAAAGTCACCCTGCTCTCTTTTAATCTATACTGTAAGAGTCCCGGCAGTGGGGTGAAGTTGTGGGTGAGTGAGTGAGTGAGTGAGTGAATGGTTGGTTCTGTTGCTGAGGGACGTTGGAGACCCACAAATGGTGTTGGATGAGGTACATTGCTGCTGTGAGCCGCCTACAGGTATTAGTGTGGGTACGTGGTGGGAGGGGGTGTGGAGGTGAGTGGCTGGGGACAGGTATCAGTGAGGGGACATGGAGTAAGGGGTGTGAGTGGCTGGGGACAGGTATCAGTGAGGGGACATGGAGTAAGGGGTGTGAGTGGCTGGGAACAGGTATCAGTAAGGGGACATGGTGGGAGGGGGTGTGGAGGTGAGTGGCTGGGGACAGGTATCAGTGAGGGAACACTGGGTAAGGGGGTGTGGATGTGAGTGGCTGGAGACAAGTATCAATGATGGGACATGGAATAAGGGGTGTGAGTGGCTGGGAACAGGTATCAGTGATGGTATTTGGAATAAGGGGTGTGAGTGGCTGGGAACAGGTATCAGTGAGGGGACGTGGAATAAGGGGTGTGAGTGGCTGGGAACAGGTATCAGTGAGGGGACATGGAATAAGGGATGCGAGTGGCTGGGAACAGGTATTAGTGAGGGGACATGGAATAAGGGGTGTGAGTGGCTGGGAACAGGTATCAGTGAGGGGACGTGGAATAAGGGGTGCGAGTGGCTGGGAACAGGTATCAGTGAGGGGACGTGAAATAAGGGCTGTGAGTGGCTGGGAACAGGTATCAGTGAGGGGATGTGGAATAAGGGCTGTGAGTGGCTGGGGACAGGTATCAGTGAGGGGACGTGGAATAAGGGCTGTGAGTGGCAGGGGACAGGTATCAGTGAGGAGACATGGAATAAGGGGTGCGAGTGGCTGGGCACAGGTATCAGTGAGGGTACGTGGAATAAGGGGTGTGAGTGGCTGGGAACAGGTATTAGTGAGGGGACGTGGAATAAGGGGTGTGAGTGGCTCGGAACAGGTATCAGTGAGGGGACGTGGAATAAGGGGTGTGAGTGGCTGGCCACAGGTATCAGTGAGGGGACAAGGGAGTAGGGGTGTGAAAGGCCAGGGAAAGAAAAGCAGCACATCTGTGAGATGCAGGGAGGTTGCCAGGCCTGCTGGTCAGCAGGCCGCTACTAGCGGGAGAATAAGATCTGCAGCTCGTCAGAAAGCACAGCACAGTTACCAGCCCTGCAGGTCATCACTTCATGTGCTCTGCACAACACAGGTGACCCGCATCTTGTCACCTGCTGGGTTCTGTTGAACCTGCTGCAGCGTGCGATGGGATACAGCGCAGCTCAGAGGGGGCGGGATTTACTAATCTAATCGCCACTCCTCGCCACCTACCGCAGCGATACTAATCGCATATGTACTAACATATGCGATTAATATAGCAATGCGGTATAGGAGGCCCCCGCGATGATGCCTGCAGGGATCGGCAGGGGTCTCCGTCACCTCCCAGACCCGGGAGGTGAAGTGTGCAGGTAGCACCCGGGCTCCTCCTCCCCCCTGCAGCCGGAAGGAGACAAAGCTGTGCTGCGGGGGAGAAGGAGGAGCGGGGCTGCACCAGCAGCAGCTCACGTATGCTGGACGGAGGAGGGGAGGGGAGTCGTCGTGAGCAGCACGGGGCGGCGGGGGGATGTAGTGGCGGCGGTAAGAATCTCACAGGCTTCTACAGGGTATCGCCATAAAAAGATGGCGATACCCTATGGGGCGAAACCGCGGCGGTCGGGGGTTAGTACATATGAAAATGCGGTAAAACGGGGGTTTTACTGCATTTTCCCTTTAGTGAATCCTGCTAAGGAAGAGGGAGACTGGAGGTAGAGGAAAATCATGTAAACACTTATCCAATACACATATATATTTTCATACTCATGCCATCCCTATTCCACTCCCTGACTCCTCATAACCCCCCCCCCCCCACACACACACACACACACGCACACACACACGCACGCACACACACACACACACACACACACACACACACACACACACACACACACACACACACACGCACACTCCTGTCTTCCTTCCCTTTCTTCACCTCTACCCATTCTGCCAGGGGCGGATCCAGAAAAAAATTACAGGGGGGGCACCATTAGGGACGTGGCTTCGTTGGAATGGGCGTGGCTTCGTTGGAATGGGCGTGGTATTGCAGGAAAAGACTACCTTATACCCCAGTTTTGCAACCTGCACGCCCAGACGTTGGCCACCACAGGAAAGAAAAATAATCCTGATTCATGCCCCTTACATTATTTGTCATTTTTCCTCCTTATAGTAATGCCCAGTATACATTATGCCACATACTGCAATGGCCCTTAGACATTATTCCACACACAATAATGCACATGACACAATATGCACACACTGTAATGCCCCAGACACATTATGCCACACACCGTAATGCCTGTGACACATTATGACAGGAATCGCAATGCCCGTTATACATTATGCTACACACCGCACTGCCCCTGATACATTATAGCACATACAATGTCTGTGACACATTATGCCACACACTGCAATGACCTTGAGACATTATACCACAATGCCCGTGATATAGTATACCATACACCGTAATGCCTGTGACACATACCGCACATCCCGTTATACCCTATGCCACACACCGTAATGCCCGTTATATATTATGCAACACTGCAATGACCCTGAGACATTATACCACATACCACAATGCCCGTGATATAGTATACCACACACCGTAATGCCTGACACATTATGACACACACCGCAATGTCCGTGATACATTATGCCACACACTGCAATGACCCTGAGACATTATACCACATATCACAATGCCAGCGATATAGTATACCATACACCGTAATGCCTGTGACACATTATGACACACACCGCAATGTCCGTGATACATTATGCCACACACCGTAATGCCCATTACACATTAAGTCCTACAGTAAGGCTTCTAATTACTTTTCAAATACCTGCTCGTTGTCAGGGGTTTCATGCACTGGGTGTCATGCTCGTTGCCAGGGGTTTCATGCTCTTGGTTCCATGCACGGTGCCAGGGGTTTTCATGCTCAGGGTGTCATGCTCGTTGCCAGGGGTTTCATGCACTGGGTGTCATGCTCGTTGCCAGGGGTTTCATGCACTGGGTGTCATGCTCGTTGCCAGGGGTTTCATGCACTGGGTGTCATGCTCGTTGCTAGGAGGTAGTCCTTGTTGCTAGGGCTGTGCTCCCAGTGCCACATATGTCCCCAGTGCCAGATATTCCCCCACGGTGCCAGGTACTCACATGCCCCCAGTGCCAAATATAGCCCCCCCCCATGTGCCAGGTACACATATACCCCCAGTGCCAGATATTCCCAGACAGTGCCACATATGCCCCTAGTGCCAGATATCTCCCCCCCAGTGCTTTATATGCCCCCAGTGCCACATATGCCCCAGTGCCACATATGCCCCAGTGCCAGATATTCCCCCCCCAGTGCCACATATGCCCCCAGTGCCAGATATCCCTCCCCTGCCAGTTATTCCCCCCAGTGCCACATATGCCCCCAGTGCCAGATATCCCCCCCCCCGTGCCAGATATGCCCCCAGTGCCAGATATTCCCCCCAGTGCCAGATATGCCCCCAGTGCCAGATATTCTCCCCCCCCCTGCCAAATATGCCCCCAGTGCCAGATATCCCCCCCCCCCAGTGCCAGATATGCCCCCAGTGTCAGATATTCCCCCCAGTGCCATATATGTCCCCAGTGCCAGATGTTCTCCCACCCCCCCCTCCCTGCCAAATATGCCCCCAGTGCCAGATATAACCCCCCAGTGCGTCCCTTCCTCCGCCGCCGCCGATGCTCCCCCCGCTCCCCTGCTGTTAGGAGGGACACGGAGGGCACAGTGCGCGCCTCTCCTGTGTCCCTCCTGTGTCTCCGGCGGCCGCGGGTCACTGTAATAAAGGAAGTGCTCACGAACGGCACTTCCTTTATGAGACCAGCGGCCGCCGGAGACACAGGAGGGACACAGGAGAGGCGCGCACTGTGCCCTCCGTGTCCCTCCTAACAGCAGGGGACGAAACGAGACCGCAGACTGACATGCGGACGCTAGTCCGCATGTCAGTCTGCACTAAAAATGACAGGGGGGGCACGTGCCTTGGTGCCCCCCCCCTAAATCCGCCACTGCATTCTGCTCATTGTGCTGTTTCAGTTTAGTTTAGTCCTCCACTCTCTTCCACCTCCTCCTTTCTCTACATCTGAGGTGCACAGTATCCCCCATCGCATGACACCCTGCGATATAGCGCTAGTTTTTCACCCCCACCCCCACTCCCAAGGTGAGAGCAGCAAGTAAATTATTTTTTGTAAATCTGACCTGCTGCAGCGCTGATCTTCTTCCTGTGCTGGCCACGGCGCGCTGTGACCATGGCTGGGAGCTTGACACCATGAACAGAGGATAGAGAGTGGAGAGCAATCCCCCCCTCCGCACCAGCTGTACATGATCGTCTCTGACTGCATACAGGCCCCTGAGCGCGGTTGTCACTGCGGGCTGCCCTGGGAGCGGGGCAGTTCCTCCTCTGCACTGCCCTGCGTGTGATGCGGCCATACAACAGGTAATGCCGCGGATCTGTACTCCGGCACGGAGAGGGGTGGGTACTGTCGGCCACCATTTATGTAATCCCAGTGGGGTTGGGGGTGCTATCGCTAGTGGCAGAAGAGGAGGGGGGCACTACTATCAACTCTCACTGGTGTAATCACTGCAGGAGGGGGGGACGGCCGAGTGGGGCGGGGCATGTGCGGTAGCCGGCCCGGGAAGGGAGGTGGTTTAGGATGGGTTGCCACTCAAGCCCTGCCCACTGTCAAATCATATCAACATTAGTGACAGGGGCGTGCTTTCATATGGGCTGAAAGCACGCCCCTGTCAAAGCGGCACTTCCAGTGGGTGCCGCTTACTGGGATTTTTTCAAATGGGCTTTTACTGCCCGATGCTTGGCCCCGCCCCCCGCTTCCGCCTCTTTCTTACTGACAGCAGGAGGCACCGACAGCGGTGCCTCCGAAATACGTTTAAAATAGGCACACTATTATATTCCACCTCCGGGGTCACTGGTATGGTAAAGTATGAACAAGTCGGTTTCAATGAAAAAAATCAATTGCTGTTGGGATTTCGACCGTCAGGATTTTGATTGGAGGTAAATTGACTGCATCCCATATTAACAGTTATTTAATATATTTTCATATTTATGCAAACTTATTTGTACAAGTACTTTTTATATACATTAAATACATTATTTTACTTATGAAATGATATATGCACATATATAATAGATTAGACTGAATGTATTACAGTATGACATCACACTTATTACATTTGGAGGAGTTAAGTACAAGGCATATCGTATGACATGATTTTACAGAGGCCGGAACAACATACAGAGGAGCTGTGCAGAAAGTGTCATTTCATTTTATTACTTTTTGTTTTACAAGGGTCAAACAATAATATAATATATTTCCTTTCTAGGGTCCTACAGGGCAGAAAGGAGATAAGGGTGAGAGGAAAAGGACATTCGGGAATCCGGCTGTTGGTATTTTGATACCGGAATCCCGAGCGGCGTCGGTATTTAGACGCCGGGCTTGTGATGTCCTTCGGGATTCCGGCGTCAGTATATCGCTCACCGGGATCCCGTCTGTCGGGAACTTAACTGCATCCCGTGCAGAGTAGGGGGCAGGCAGGGACTACTAGAAGGGGTGGCAGGATGGGAGTAGTGGTGGGAAGAAGTGGGCAGGATAGGTGTAGAGGGGACTCGGCGAGTATAAGTTAGTATAAGATGAGCAAGAATCTCACCTCTTTACAGCTCACACAGGACGTACACTCGGACAGCCAGAGTGGAAGTGATGGGTCCCGCTCCTTCGGCAGCTCACACCCGTCTCTTTCTTGCACTATCCAGCGGGGCTAGGACAAAGGGGTAGACCAGTGCCGTAACTAGACATTTTGGTGCCCTGTGCCAGAAAGATAATTGGAGCCCCACGGGCAAATGCAAAAAAGGGACAGCGTGCGCCATAAATATGGTGGCAGGGGCGTGGCCACAGAATAGTTCCAATTCACATTACTCCGCGCGGTAGTGTCCAAATGTCACATTACACCATACAGTAGTACTCTTTATACAAGTTACACCACACAGTAGTGTCTGCACGTCACTTTACACCACACATTAGTGTCCGAAAGTCACATTACACCATACAGTAATACTCCTTATACACATTACACCACACAGTAGTGTACGTAAATCACATCATACCGCACAGAAGTGTCTATTATTCACATTGTGCTGCACAGTAGTGTATTTTGTTCACATTACACTGCACAGTAGTGCCCCCGTATACACATTATGCCATGCAGAGCACCTCCATCTCATTCCTCCGCCTCCTCCTCATATATCCCTGACTTTGAGGGCATCTATAAAGTCACCCTGCTCTCTTTTAATCTATACTGTAAGAGTCCCGGCAGTGGGGTGAAGTTGTGGGTGAGTGAGTGAGTGAATGGTTGGTTCTGTTGCTGAGGGACGTTGGAGACCCACAAATGGTGTGGATGAGGTACATTGCTGCTGTGAGCCGCCTACAGGTATTAGTGTGGGTACATGGTGGGAGGGGGTGTGGAGGTGAGTGGCTGGGGACAGGTATCAGTGAGGGGACATGGAGTAAGGGGTGTGAGTGGCTGGGAACAGGAATCAGTAAGGGGATATGTTGGGAGGGGGTGTGGAGGTGAGTGGCTGGGGACAGATATCAGTGAGGGAACACTGGGTAAGGGGGTGTGGATGTGAGTGGCTGGAGACAAGTATCAGTGAGGGGACATGGAAAAAGGGGTGTGAGTGGCTGGGAACTGGTATCAGTGATGGTATTTGGAATAAGGGGTGTGAGTGGCTGGGAACAGGTATCAGTGAGGGGACGTGGAATAAGGGGTGTGAGTGGCTGGGAACAGGTATTAGTGAGGGGACGTGGAATAAGGGGTGTGAGTGGCTGGGAACAGGTATCAGTGAGGGGACGTGGAATAAGGGGTGCGAGTGGCTGGGAACAGGTATTAGTGAGGGGACGTGGAATAAGGGGTGTGAGTGGCTCGGAACAGGTATCAGTGAGGGGACGTGGAATAAGGGGTGTGAGTGGCTGGGAACAGGTATCAGTGAGGGGACGTGGAATAAGGGCTGTGAGTGGCTGGGGACAGGTATCAGTGAGGGGACGTGGAATAAGGGGTGTGAGTGACTCGGAACAGGTATCAGTGAGGGGACGTGGAATAAGGGGTGTGAGTGGCTGGCCACAGGTATCAGTGAGGGGACAAGGGAGTAGGGGTGTGAAAGGCCAGGGAAAGAAAAGCAGCACATCTGTGAGATGCAGGGAGGTTGCCAGGCCTGCTGGTCAGCAGGCCGCTACTAGCGGGAGAATAAGATCTGCAGCTCGTCAGAAAGCACAGCACAGTTACCAGCCCTGCAGGTCATCACTTCATGTGCTCTGCACAACACAGGTGACCCGCATCTTGTCACCTGCTGGGTTCTGTTGAACCTGCTGCAGCGTGCGATGGAATACAGCGCAGCTCAGAGGGGGCGGGATTTACTAATCTCATCGCCACCCCTCGCCACCTACCGCAGCGATACTAATCGCATATGTACTAACATATGCGATTAATATAGCAATGCGGTATAGGAGGCCCCCGCGATGATGCCTGCAGGGATCGGCAGGGGTCTGCGTCACCTCCCAGACCCGGGAGGTGAAGTGTGCAGGTAGCACCCGGGCTCCTCCTCCTCCCCCCTGCAGCCGGAAGGAGACAAAGCTGTGCCGCGGGGGAGAAGGAGGAGCGGGGCTGCACCAGCAGCAGCTCACGTATGCTGGACGGAGGAGGGGAGGGGAGTCGTCGTGAGCAGCACGGGGCGACGGCGGGATGTGGTGGCGGCGGTAAGAATCTCACAGGCTTCTATAGGGTATCGCCATAAAAAGATGGCGATACCCTATGGGGCGAAACCGCGGCGGTCGGGGGTTAGTACATATGAAAATGCGGTAAAACGGGGGTTTTACTGCATTTTCCCTTTAGTGAATCCTGCTAAGGAAGAGGGAGACTGGAGGTAGAGGAAAATCATGTAAACACTTATCCAATACACATATATATTTTCATACTCATGCCATCCCTATTCCACTCCCTGACTCCTCATAACCCCCCCCCCCCCCCTCCACACACACACACACACACACACACACACACACACACACACACACACACACACACACACACACACACACACACACACTCCTGTCTTCCTTCCCTTTCTTCACCTCTACCCATTCTGCTCATTGTGCTGTTTCAGTTTAGTTTAGTCCTCCACTCTCCCCCACCTCCCCCTTTCTCTACATCTGAGGGGCACAGTATCCCCCATCGCATGACACCCTGCGATACAGCGCTAGTTTTTCACCCCCACCCCCACTCCCAAGGTGAGAGCAGCAAGTAAATTATTTTTTGTAAATCTGACCTGCTGCAGCGCTGATCTTCTTCCTGTGCTGGCCGCGGCGCGCTGTTACCATGGCTGGGAGCTTGACACCATGAACAGAGGATAGAGAGTGGAGAGCAATCCCCCCCTCCGCACCAGCTGTACATGATCGTCTCTGACTGCATACAGGCCCCTGAGCGCGGTTGTCACTGCGGGCTGCCCTGGGAGCGGGGCAGTTCCTCCTCTGCACTGCCCTGCGTGTGATGCGGCCATACAACAGGTAATGCCGCGGATGTGTACTCCGGCACGGAGTGGGGGGGGTACTGTCGGCCACCATTTATGTAATCCCAGTGGGGTTGGGGGTGCTATCGCTAGTGGCAGAAGAGGAGGGGGGCACTACTATCAACTCTCACTGGTGTAATCACTGCAGGAGGGGGGGACGGCCGGGTGGGGCGGGGCATGTGCGGTAGCCGGCCCGGGAAGGGAGGTGGTTTGGGGATGGGTTGCCACTCAAGCCCTGCCCACTGTCAAATCATATCAACATTAGTGACAGGGGCGTGCTTTCATATGGGCTGAAAGCACGCCCCTGTCAAAGCGGCACTTCCAGTGGGTGCCGCTTACTGGGATTTTTTCAATGGGCTTTTACTGGCCGATGCTTGGCCCCACCCCCCGCTTCTGCCTCTTTCTTACTGACAGCAGGAGGCACCGACAATACGTTTAAAACTTTTTTTTAACACAAGCAAAATGATTAAAATAAGATAAGGGATAAAGAGGATAATTATGACACAGCATTTGTGTCATAAGTATCTTCTTTGTCTTATTTTAATCATTAATGACAGGGGAGGCACTGCCTCCCCTGCCTCCCCTGACTGCACGTCCCTGGTATATAAATAAATGAATAATTCATTACATGTTCTTTTTCAGTATAGCGTAACAGTGTACAGTATCTGGAAATGATATCCTTTCTTGAAAAGGGAACATATAAACTAATGAGTGTGTATATAGATGGCTTTTTTTGTTATGGAATTGGTAATTTTGATGTAAACTACTGGTTTCAATCATTTCAGTTTATTAAATGGCTTACGAAAACTGCCATGACATGATAAAGAGGCAAAATCAAATTCTTAAGGCTGGCTTACAGATTTTTTTGAACATTTTTACAGATAGCATAACACCTGTGGTTTGTAATATAAAACAGTCCTATTTTCTGTATATCTGCCCTGTGTTGCATTCCTTTATCCTTTTTATCATGTTATGCTTTAATTTGCTTCCAGACAGAAGACTCAAAAATGCATGTAACTGAATAACTGTAACAGTTCTACGCAGGGACGGATTAAGCCTTGGGGGTGCCCAGGGCACTTGAGACAGGGGGGCCCGGGGGAAGTGTATATTAGATTGTGCATACCTCCCAACATGACCCATTTCAGGAGGGACAAAATGCTCTGCTGCTGGACTTCCTCTTAGTATACAATAGGCATCACCATGTTGAACTATTTAATGGATAAGAAAGCTATTTCAACACAGGTGATTGCAATCATAAATTACGAGGGAAGAACACCTTGTCCCTCCTGGAATGGGAACACCTTGTCCCTCCTGGTATGGATCATGGTGGGATTTCTGAATTGTGTATATTGAATTTAAACCATTGGTGTGTAATAGATTTAAGCTAATAGTTTAATAATGCCTGGGCACTGTTTATAGCTCCACCTAATTGAGAGTCAGCTATTTTTATGAAGTTTCCTTGTCACATACAACAAAAGCAGGAGCCTCTGTACTACTTACACACTGGGACAGTACTCAGAAGGGCTCAGTGTGTGTGTCTCTGAAACCTGATACTCCTGTGTTTCTTCCTGCATACTGTCCTGCTGACATTCTGGCTGCCTGGTTTTGCTGCTTAACAAGAAGGAGAGCTAGTGATGTCAGTGTCCTCTGGCCGGGGGGTCCCCCTGACAGAGGGGGGCCCAGTGATCAGTTTCCCCTGTGCCCCCCATAATCTGGCTATAGCTCTATGTACAGTATAGTAGAATTATTATTGAGTGAAAAGCTGTAAAGTGTTGAGAGCTAAGGAGATTATTTAAAGTACACAGCACAGATAAGAGTGATTTTTTTTATTTACTAATCTATGCAAAATCAAGGTTTGTAAAGACAAGCACTAGGCTACAGTTCCCTGGTGTACAGAAGGGGATAACTGGATTTCGGTGATTCTTAAATATTATTAAAGGATAATACTCAAGTGGTGTATTTACTAAGTTTGACCTTTTGACCTAATGTTGAGTGATCTGATCACATTGTAGATTAATTCTATTATTTCTATTAGTTATTTTCATGTGTTTATTGATTTGAGTTGTACTTTACTAAAGAAATACAAGTGGACTAACTGTTAAAGGTTAGTTCATCTCTTCTTTGCTGCCCTTCCCTAATATCACGCCCATTCAAAGAGGAAAGTGTTTCAAAAAAGAGAAACGTACTTCCACAATTGCAGATTTGGAGAAAGATGGAAACATAAGTAACATTCATTTCTGTTTTAACAAATATTTAAACATTTTTTTAGTTAGTGTTTTCTTCATAAAGTAGTTTATGAGATATGTTAAAATTAAAATTAATACCAGTGAGAGACATATGGTTTCTAATTGCTGCAATCAATTTGAATGATTTTTCAGCACTTATGAAACCACATTATTGTTTCCTCACAACTTTCTGCCTGGAGGCTTATCAATCACTACATTGGTTTCTCTGTGGTTTGTATGGTACAGTTCCTGATTTCTGTTATTCTGTTCGATAATTTGCTAATGTCCTTCATTTACAGTCACTCAGATATACGGGGTGTCCCATAATGATGGGACACATTTTATGTTTTATTTACTTGCCCATCTATAAAATGTATTGTACTGTATTTCAAAGTCTAACTTTAGGAGTTAGTGTTTGTCTCCTTTCCAGGACATTCGTCCTTAATGTTACGGCGAGCAAAGAAGCCCTTACCCACACACTGACTAGTCTGGCCGTAGACAGACATATGCCCACATGAGACTGACTGGCCATGCTTTGACCGAGCAGCACATGCTGACTAGTCTGGCTGTGGACAGACAGACAGACGGACACACACACACACACACACACACACACACACACACACACACACACACACACAGCATATCCGTTACTTTCTCTCTCCCTCCTTTCTAATCCTTGTCGGCTGCCTTGCCAGTGAATTGTCACACCATGCTCGGTCAATATAGCGTGTCTATTTGGTGGCTCTTTGTTCTTGTGATTACTACCACGTAGCAGGGTTACAGCACTTAATGATGTGGCTGCTGATGCAAATAGATATAATATTCAAACCTTGAACAATTGGTTATTCCTTTATAAATGTGCTTGTTCCAGTTCTAGGTACTTGCGTTTAAAATGTGTCCCATCGTTACGGGACACCCTGTATAACTGGAACATCTCTGACCTTTACTTTAAGGGTTAACTTTCCTACTTAGACAAGATTAAGTTGAATTTTAAGAGATTTATTTATTTTACATGCATTGAATGTAGATGTTTTGTACAGATATAAAATAAGTAGATACTGTAAAACATACCTGTAATATGCAGATTTATGCTCTTCCATTAAATGAACAGTGAAGATTTATAAACTGATCCAGGATATAGGTTTTTATTTACGGGATCGGTATGAAATACCTCCAATCAAAATCCCGATGGTCGAAATCCCAACAGCAATTGACCGACGGTCAACATCCCGACAAGGTCAAAATCCCGACATGGACAAAATCCCGACATGGACAAAATACTGACATGTAAAATGCCGACAGGTCAAAATACCAACATTTGTTTTCATTGTTTTGTGTGCATGTCGACATGGACACCATATACGTGTACCGCGTCCCCTCGCATGCTTCGGGCACGGTGTCTCGCTGCGCTCGGCACACTATTATATTCCCCCTCCGGGGTCACTGGTATGGTAAAGTATGAACAAGTCGGTTTCAATGAAAAAAATCAATTGCTGTTGGGATTTCGACCGTCAGGATTTTGATTGGAGGTAAATTGACTGCATCCCATATTTACAGTTATTTAATATATTGTCATATTTATGCAAACTTATTTGTACAAGTACTTTTTATATACATTAAATACATTATTTTACTTATGAAATGATATATGCACACATATATTAGATTAGACTGAATGTATTACAGTATGACATCACACTTATTATTTGGAGGAGTTAAGTACAAGGCATATCGTATGACATGATTTTACAGAGGCCGGAACAACATACAGAGGAGCTGTGCAGAAAGTGTCATTTAATTTTATTACTTTTTGTTTTACAAGGGTCAAACAATAATATAATATATTTCCTTTCTAGGGTCCTACAGGGCAGAAAGGAGATAAGGGTGAGAGGGTAAGTAGAAGGATTACATAAATGCAACAATCTTGTGCTAAGACTTCATTTTCTTTCACATATGTATAATAATGGTAATGACCCAGAGTATGTTTGTATCATTCAGGGAGATATTGCTTCTCAGAATATGATGAGGGCTGTTGCACGACAAGTTTGTGAACAAATGATAAACAGTAAGTAGAAACAAGTATTATTTTGTGTAAAATAAACGTATGAGTTTGCATGTGATTAATAAACGTATAATTTTGTTTGCATCTCTTTGCAGTTCAACTAAAATAAATAATAGTAAATAATAATAGTAAATTAGGTAAAATGAGACATCAACATTTTTAATATAATTTTGACAATTTTGCACTTTTCTTTTATCTATGTTACTTTTATGTATTACTACAGTTATATAGTACCAATTTATTACTTTACCCTGAACATAGTACGATTCAAGGTCATCAGAACTATTACTATATGCATAGGTCTTTTTCACCGCTCACAAAGCGGGAAATTTATCAAAGCTTGGAGAGAGATAAGGTTGAAAGACTTAAAGTACCAACCAATCATTTTTCAAACACAGCCTAAATGACAGTCTGTTTACCCACCTAAATGATATTGGCCCGATTTGTGATATTGGAATGACAAATTGTGCATATCGATATTGTTTAGTGTGTATTCATGATTGCATGCTCCAGCGGGTCACATATGAGATCTTATTTTGACCGTGCTGAACAGTCATTCAAAAGATATTGAGTTAATGAAGGACGGAATGAGATATTGTTCCATCATTCATTGCATCGCTGGAGTGTACACTGGCAATCTCAAATGGTCTTGGACGTAGGAAATTCATCCCGACCATCTGCAAAATTGCTGACCATTTAGATGTGTACCCGGCCTTAGAAGCTAAATGGTTAGTACTTTATCTCTCTCCACTTTATCTCTCCCAAAGCATTTATAAATCTCCCCAAAATATCCTACCTTCTTACACAACTTACAAACAAAGTAGGTAAAAAGAAGCCCCAGATTATTGTGTCAAAGTCAAAGATGATTTTTAGGTTTAGTTTGGCAGGGGTAGAGCACAGTTTTATAGTAAATCTGACTAGGTCAGAGCAACTTTTTGAAGTCAATCTTCATCTCCTTCTTCTCACTTATGGTAACAGTTTTGAAGTGGGTAAACCAGTAGCCAATCAGATCATGGGAATGTTTTCAGCAGCACAGAATATTTCATTTTGCTAATCTTGTGTGATTATTAGTGGTGATACTTGACACAGATGATTATGTTAGTGAGGACATAGATGATTATGTTAGTGATTACATTGCTTATTATACCAGTGTAGACACAGATGATTATGTTAGTGAGGACATGGCTGATTATATTAGTGTGAACATGGCTGATTATATTAGTGTGGACATGACTGATTATGTGAGTGATGACACAGATGATTATGTTAGTGAGGACATAGATGATTATGTTAGTGAGGACATAGATGATTATGTTAGTGATTACATTGCTTATTATATCGGTGTAGACACAGTTGATTATGTCAGTGAGGACATGGATGATTATATTAGTGTGGAAATGGCTGATTATATTAGTGTGAACATGGCTGATTATATTAGTGTGGACTTCGGTGATTATATTAGTGTGGACTAGGGTGATTATATTAGTGTAGACATGATTGATTATGTCAGTGATGACACATATGATTATGTTAGTGAGGACATAGAAGATTATGTTATTGAGGACATGACAGATTATTTTATTGTACACATGGGTGATTTTGTTAATGGGGACACAGGTGATATTGTGTGACAGTATCTTGAGAAAGGGAATATTGGCAGACAGGAAGCCACAGATTGGGCATTACATAGTGCGAGATGCAAGTTTACGGATATACTGTAGTAACAACTAGAAAGGAAATTATATTACCTGTGTATTCCCTGGATTACAGCTAGCAGGGTTCTAGTTGAGAAACTTGATTAAAAAAAAAATTGTGATTTTGATTAAATTTAATCTGTAAGGCTAATAATAGATGAGCATTCATAATATTCACATACATGAGACTTAATAGAAACTCACTTTTCTTCCTCCCTGCAGTCAAGCAGAGTGAAGTATATACAGTAAGGAATAAATAATGAAGCTGTTGTAACACAATATGACATACAGATGTGTCTTCTTACATCTTTGATCTGTGCGCTACAAGTTGGTTATACATAACGCGTCAGTGCCCTGTGACTCGGTAGCGCCAAGCTTCTTTTTTTCATTTTGTTATCTAAAATGTGTCTTAGATGCAAAGTAATGTAATGGCATGCATGAGCAGTTTCTGCTGATTAAAATGATATGCAGCATGCCTATATTCTGTGTGTGACTGCGACTGTATTTGCATACATGGAAAACACTGTAGTGTTTAATTTTGGATGCAGGATATAGGCATGTTGCATATCATTTTAATCAGCAGAAGGTGCTTTTTCGCCCTAGCACATTACTTTGTGTCTAAGACATAAAAAGCAAAAAAAGATGCTCAGCGCTGCCGAGTCCCGCCACGGTATGGCACGAATTTAAGTGCTGTATAGCATGACTGCAGCAAGACTGTAAGAGGACACATCTGTATTTGTTCTTAAAGATGTCTCCAGTTAACATAAAAATATTGGTGACAGCATTGAACATAAAGGCATCATGCTTGCCATGAACACATTAAATTGGACTATTTGAATTTTACCCTGAATACATAAATGCCATTCAGGTGAGACCAGCACATACTGTAATTTCTCTTTCACTGGAGAGATAATATATTACATTATATTAGCACTCCAGTGTCAAGAAACATAGAAACATACTATTTAACCGCAGATAAGAACCACTTGGCCCATCTAGTCTGCCCCTTTTTTAACCATATTGTTACAGTATCTCAAACCCTATTTGAGCCTTATTTCTTTGTAAGGCTATCCTTATGACTATCCAATGCATGTTTAACTTGGTCTACTTTCTTGGCATCTACCACCTCTGCTGGGAGGTTATTCCACTTATCCACTACGCTTTCTGTGATGTCATTTTCCCCTCAAATTTCCCTGAACCTACCTCCCTCCAGTTTCAGTGCATGGCCTCGTGTTCTATTACTTTTCTTCCTTTGAAAAATGTATCCCTCCTGTACCTTGTTAAAACCCTTGGTACATTATATTTGAGAGTTTCTATCATGTCCCCTCTTCCCTTTCTCTGCTCCAAACCAGTGCCGTAACTAGGCATTTTAGCGCTGTGTGCAAGAAACGGCATTGGTGCCCCCCCCTGCCCCTTATGAAAAATACGGGCAGTGCGCGCCATAGGCGCATGCAAAAAATTAGAGGCGTGGCTTCATGGGGAAGGGGTGTAGCCACAAAATAATACCAATTCATACTACTGTGCACAGTAGTCTCCATTATTCAAATTACGCCGCACAGTAGCGCCACTACAACAGTTAGAGCCCTTTTGCACATTACAGCAGACAGTCCCCCTTTTTACACATTACGGCAGCCAGTCCCCCTTTTTACACATTATGGCAGACAGCGTCCCCCTTTTTACACATTACGGCAGACAGCGTCCCCCTTTTTACACATTACGGCAGACAGCGCCCCCCCTTTTTACACATTACGGCAGACAGCATCCCATTTTTACATATTACGGCAGACAGCGTCCCCTTTTTACACATTACGGCAGACAGCGTCCCCCTTTTTACACATTACGGCAGACAGCGTCCCCCTTTTTACACATTACGGCAGACAGCGTCCCCCTTTTTATACATTACGGCAGACAGCGTCCCCTTTTTACACATTACGGCAGACAGTATCCCCTTTTTACACATTACGGCAGACAGAATAGATAGATAGAGAGATAGATAGATAGACAGAGATAGAGATAGATCGATAGATACTTACCATCTCTCCCCGCTTGCTCAGGCAGTCAGGCTTCTTGGTGCTGCCAGATCCTGGGCAGGGGAGAAGGAGGGAGAGGCAGGGGAACTGGAGCCACAGCAGCGCTATGTAATTGGTAGAGGTGCCGCTGCAGCTGTCCCTCTGCTTCCGCATTGGCTGCCCGCCGCCGCTGTGAATGCTAGGATGAGGGAAGCGCATCCCAGCATTCACAGCAGCGCCGGCCAGCCAATGCGGAAGGAGAGGGACTGCTGCAGCGGCGCCTCTACCAATTACATAGCGCTGCTGCGGCTCCAGTCCCCCTCCCTCCTCCTCCTCCGGATCCTCTCCTGACACTGCTCCTCTCCTTTTCTCCTCCGGCGGTGCACACAGCACAGGCGGCTTGTAGTGAGTCAATTTGACTCATTACAAGCCACTGACATATTTGCTGGCCGTACGCCTTCAGAGTGACTGTGCTGTGTACCAGGCACACCTGGCACACACGTAGTTACGGCTCTGCTCCAAACTATACATGTTACCATCAATGGCATACTGTACAGTCTAAGCAGGATCATTAAAACATAGAATGTAAGACACTCTGCATATGAAACAGTATGATACAAATGTTTATATGTCTTATTACTGGTTTATACAGCAGCATTTCATTTCCTAAGTTAGAGTTCACTCGCAATCTTTCTGATGCTCTCACTTAGATTGTGCAGGACATATTCAGTGGTTCCTGGTACTGTCGCACCTATATAATACAATATGTTGGCAGCACTGGATACATACAGTACAATTTTTGGGTGTGGATCATTGAGTCAACCAGTATTAGGTTGACAGTCACTAGGTTGAGCCCATATAGTCGGCATGCACATGGTTGACAGGGTTAAAAGGTCAACAGGGTCAATTTTTCAACATGTAAAAGGTAGACACCTTAAAGGTTGACATGTAAATGGTCTACACAAAAATGGTCATCATGGTTTTTTTTTTACATTTTGAGTATCATTTTGTATGTTCAGCAATGTAAAAGCCAAATTAGTGGAAAAGTGTACCTTCTCAGCTCACTTCGTTGGCCACGCTGTGGGCAAGGTGCCACACTCCACTACTGCTGTGCTCAGCACAGGTTACAATTCCCTATCATAGTCCACATGGATGATAAAGTATGAAAAAGTAAAAAAAAATAAAAAAATAAAAACTTGTGTTGGCCTTATGTGTGCTGACTATTGTATTTTTGTATATTTGTACCTGTTAACTTTTTGAACCTGTTGACCTTAAGCACTGTCATCCTTTTACATGTCGACCCTTTGACCATGTCAAACTATTGTACAGTACATGTCAACCTAATGCATGTCGACTTTATGGGATCAACCTATTGACTGTCGACCTGTCATCCGGATACCTAATTTTTTGAGAAATGTTAAATTCTGTGAAGTAGCGCTGGTACTACTGGGTTCTATAGACTTAGCTTATACAACAGCAAGTGGCTTCTATAGTGCATTTAATAAGCATGCAATTATATAATCCAAGGATTTACAGGGGTCTTGGATACTGAAAAATGAGCATAGATACAGTATAAATATTGATGACAATGAATTGCACAGAAACATTGGAGTAATACTGTATGTCAGTGGTTCTCAAACTGTGAGCCATGGCTTGGGTGCCTCAGGACACTAGCAGGGTGCCTTGGATTGGTGATCCAGGACCAATTCAAATCATTTATGGTCAATATAATGGAAAAACCAGTGCTGGTGGCTGTCAATCATAAAATCTGTGGACAAACAGAAGCAAATCTTGTCTCTCACAACACAACTAATCCTCATAATGACATATGAACACAGTACTCAAGGGCACCGTGATTCCAAAAAGTTTGATAACCACTGCTTTATGTGTTTGGAGTGATTTTTTCATGCTACGAGTGCTGCACCTGATTGGTTTACATATATATATATATATATATATATATATATATATATGGTATTTACAATATGCCGGCACTCAGTATAAAAGGGTACAACGTGCTCCGGTGCAGCAGTCCAATCTATCCATAGCCAAACCACAAGGTAGGCACTCAGAGACAGCAATGCAAGAAATATACACTTTTTCTTGCATTGCTGTCTCTGAGTACCTACCTTGTGGTTTGGAAATAAATATATATATATATATATATATATATACACACAATAAGCTCTGTGTTGAAGTAAACAATCAGGGATAGCTTCAATGTTGCATACTGTGACATTTGTTATCCACGCCATAATGCAATATATGCACGTTTACAGGCCTATAATATCTTCTGTACAGTACAGATGTGTTCTCCTCATACATCATTACTTCAGTTGTACCAAACATACCCTTTCAGCACGCCAGGTCCTTCGCCACTTCTCTAGTGTCAGATGCCTTTTTGCATCATTATTGCCAAAAATAAGTTTTAGTCACAATTTGAAGAAACTAGGATATGCCAGGAGACACCAGCTGATTAACTTTATATGTGACACTTGTATATCCGTGTGCAACTGAAGTCTGAATCAGATTCCTGTTGTGTCCTAGTTACATCGTATTGTGACTATGATGCAGTTTTTGGCAATAAAGATGCAAAAATGACACCAGGCACTAGAAGAGTTGCATGGGACATGGCGGCTACCTCATGGCGCGTGGCGTATTGAGGCTAGATGTAGGAGAACACATCTGTAGGTAAGGTCATGTTCACAGATTATGTTATGTAGTGATTTGAGATTACTCTTTTATACTGACTTTCCACATAACTAAGCAGACAAATCCTATCATTTAGCACATTATGGAATTTGATACTGCGTGAGCAGTAGGTCTTCATGTGCATTGTAGAATGTACGATTATTCTCTAATTAATGCCCTCCAGCTACACCACAAACCTTTCAATGTCAAAGACCCTGATGTGAATGGAAGTTTAAGGTAGATAAGCACTTGGCCCACCCAGTCTGCCAATGTTTTTCACTTCTGACTAAAACCCCAGACTCTGCTTTGCTCTGTGCCATGCATTCCTAGAATATTTTGTTACCAGTTTTGCTTAGAGGCTTTCCACCTTTTAATGTTCTTATTACAGTTATAATACATTTACAAATATAAAACAGTGCAGGAACTGAGTTTCAGCTCCTAAGCAATGTTATCTACCGTTCCCAGACCTGTATAATTTATACCCATTAGTTAATGTAAACAGTAAAACAAAACCCACTATCTGCAGTATTTTAATACTTCTCTCTCTTGTGCTTCCAGATCAAATGGGCAGATTTAATCAGATGCTGAACCAGATTCCAAATGATTATTATTCCAATCGTAATCAGCCGGGACCTGCTGGTCCTCCTGGTCCTCCAGGCAGCGCTGGAATGAGAGGTGAATCTGGACCTGCTGGCAGACCTGGATTCCCAGGAACACCGGGTCTTCAAGGACCTCCTGGAGAAAGAGGTGAGCTATGCAGAACAGCTGTATATTACAGTAATATCAATGATCAGAAACCAAACCCTAAAGGTATATCTAAAGTCAAAATACTGTATGAATCTAAAATAAAAAACTGCAGTGAATAAATTGATTTAACTTGTACAGGAAACATTGGACCTAATTCAGTAAGTATTACATTTGAAAAGCTGCTCGCAACAGCTGTGCAAATGCAATCCTTAGCAATGCAAATGCTGAAGAATGTGCAAAGCAGCTTCTTCCTGCATTTGCGATAGCTTCTTCCTGCATTTGCGATCTGTACACTGCAATGCGATCGCAGTTCTGGATGAACATCGCTACCACTTCGCTGGACTGTCACGATGTTCATCTGCGAAGGCAGGCTGAATACGCCTGAACTTATTCAGCTGGCAATCGCAGGGCGGCTTTCGAGGCCAAGGAAAATCCATCTTGTGACGCAGTCCTTGGCCTCGCCACTCCTGGAAAACATTATTTGCTACATATTATGGAGTTTAATATTACCACATTGTGCTGCAAAATAGCAAGGGTTTATAGTTATCTTTGCATACCTCCCTTAGGAATACCAGGTGAAAAGGGAGAGAGAGGCAATCCTGGAATTGGATCTCAAGGACCCAGAGGGCTCACTGGACCACCAGGTTGGTACAATCAGAAATTATTTATTCTATCTATGTGTTTGGCCCATACCATGCCATGTGAATTAACTTCAGATTTTTGAGCTGTTGTAAATAACTTGAATGCGGTGCACTACTAGCATCTGTTTTCTGATTGTTTTCATCTATCTTGCGTGTTGTGGTGTTATTTATGATGGAGACATAACAAACTGCCTTAAATATAATGTTCATGTAAATAAGACAGCTTATGAAAGGAGCTAGTAAATTGTCCCTTAATGCAGCTTAATATACATTTTTGAAACTGATAACAAGTTTCTCATTGTGTCAACAAGTACTAACAAAGGATTACTTCAGTACAGAGGAACATGCTTCACGCTTCATTATTTGCTTAGATACTATATTTCAAGGGCTCATAGTGTTGGAATTCCCATGCTGTGAATTCACAGTGATTTCATAGCATATAACCATCCATTTTCAACTATAGTTTCCGAAGGGAATATGCAAAATATACTCTAAGGGCTGGATTCAATTCCCTGTGTTTATTGGCCGCAGGCTTAAGCAGTGGCCAGGGCTATTCAATTGCAGATTTTGAGAAGCCCACAGGCTGCACATGAAGGAGGCTCGAATAGAAATCCACGGAAAGTACCCTTATCAAAGGGGCTGCAAACATGTTAACCTATACATCCAGGAACTTATCCAGGGTAATTACCCTGGTTAATTAAACTAAATGTTCACTTAAATATAAAAGTTTCATTGTACACATAAAACCTTATAATCTTGACTGTATTTATTAATAAGTACAAAGTACACACAGTAATGGTGCTCAGTTAACTTTCCACTGCCTTAGTGTAACCTAGAACTGCTTCTAGTATTTGCCAAGTAATATATGAGTTTTGATCTGCAAAAGGGCAAAACTGTGTAATTAATATTATTCATTTTAGTATAATGGGGGTAATTCAGATCTGATCGCTGCTGTGCGTTTTCGCCCAGCGGGCGGTCAGATCCTAACTGCGCATGTGTATGCCCAGCAATGCGCACACGCATCGGACAGGACTGACAGGAAGAGGCCGTTTGTGGGTGGTAACTGACTGTTTACTGGGAGTGTTCGGGAAAATGCAGGCGTTACCAGGAGTTTTCAGGGAGGGTGTGTGACGTCAGCTCCGGCCCCGATCAGCCTGATTTTATCACACTGGAAGAGTAAGTCCTGGGCTGCGCAGAGACTGCACACACAGAATTTTTGCAGCTCATTTACACATGCGATTGCACATTTATTATTATTACTAGGTGCTTCATCGCGCCCTACGGG